>NC_053393.1:354298284-354598284 GCF_905171765.1 Bufo bufo
CAAAGCGGAGGAAATTTGGATTCTGTGCAAATCAAATTTTTCCTGAAATTCTGATCGAATTCCACTTTGTCAAGTTCGATTCGCTCATCTCTAACAATGATATATGGAAACTATTGAACACAAATTATCAACTCCATTCATTTTGTCTGACATCATGGTTCAGCCCAGGAATATATGGATTTACTGTCATTACAAGGTTTCGTTTACAGACATTTCATATGATGAATTGCAATGTTCTTAAAGTACAGTATAAGAAATGATTGCACATAAAAGTAAATGTACTTTTTTTTGTTCTTGTCAAAGTTATTTTACAAAATACTTATTACTGATGATATAAAATGACTGTTTAAGCAGATTTACACATAATGTGCAAATATCTACAATTTAACTTTAAAGGGGTATTCACAGACTCATAGTTCATCAATATTAAATCAGGGCGGGTCTTACTCTCAACACTCCGACGATCAGCCGATAGAAGAAGCCATGACATTATAGTTTTTACACTGTGTAGTACACTGTGGCAGATAGGGTTGTTTTGGGTATCGAATTTTCGATACCCAATCAATAGTTTTGCCTGGTATCGACCTCAATACCAGGATTAGCTTTTTTTCAATATTAGGCTTCGCTATTGCGCAGTCTAGTTTCAGAGAACAAGGAGTGCACTACTCTCAGCGCGCTCCGTGTTCTCCTCAGCAGCACAGGGGAAAGGAAGAAGCAGTCTCTCCCTCCCCCTGTGCCGCTGCTGCCGCTGCCACCAATGAGGAGAAGGGGTGGTCCCATTGCGCCACTAATGAAAGTAAAAGAGGACCTTTCATCTGGCAAAAAATTCTGAACTAAGTATCATGATTAGAGTTGAGCGGACACCTGGATGTTCGGGTTTGACGAGTTCAGCCGAACTTGAAAAAAAAGTTCGGGTTCGGGACCCGAACTTGACCCCGAACCCGAAACCCATTGAAGTCAATGGGGACCCGAACTTTTGGCACTAAAATGGCTCTAAAATAGTCCTGGAAAGGGCTAGAGGGCTGCAAAAGGCATCAAAATGTTCTTAAGAGCATGACAACTGTTCTGCAAACAAATGTGGATAGGGAAATGACTTAAAATAACATAAAATACAGAAAAATTTAAAAGAACAATCTGGATCTAGGAGTAGGAGGTTGAGGAGGTGGTGGATGGGTGGATTTGGCGGTGTAGGTGTCACGGAACCATGAACCAGACGTACAACAAGAGATAAGAGAAAATAAGAAGGCTTTATTGAAAATAAAGCTGTAAAGCAAAAGTCCAAACGGATGGTGAAACCGAGCAGAGTCTTTGCGAAGCCAGAGGTCAGGAACCAGAAGGGTAGTCAGACGAAGCCAGGATCAGGAACCAGCAGGGTAGTCAGACGAAGCCAGGATCAGGAACCAGCAGGGTAGTCAGACGAAGCCAGGATCAGGAACCAGAAGCAGCAGCAGTCTTAGAAGCATGTGAACACAAGAGGACCAAGCAAGGAACTGAAGCCACAGACCTCCTATATATATGAGCTAGGCATCCAGCTCCTCCCAGGGGAAGGAGGAGCCGCAGGGTGGAAGGCTACAAGAAACCCAGAGACCAAGATGGCCGCCAGCACATGTCAAACGAAGGAGAGCAGCAAGCAGGTAAGACCATGACAGTACCTCCCCCTCAAGGGCCCCTCCTCCGCGGAGCACAAAACGGTTTCTGAGGGAAGCGTGCGTGGAAGGCTCGGAGCAAGGCAGGAGCATGGACATCTGCAGAGGGAACCCAGGAACGCTCCTCTGGACCATAACCACGCCAATGGACCAAAAACTGCAACCGACCGCGGACCAGGCGTGAGTCCAGGATATTGCTCACCTCATATTCCTCACGATTGCCCACTTGGACCGGACGAGGCCGAGGAACCGAGGAAGTGAAACGATTACACACCAGTGGCTTCAACAGGGATACATGAAACACGTTGGAGATCCGCATGCCAGGAGGAAGCGCAAGGGCATAGGCTACCGGGTTTACCCTGCGAAGCACTCGGAAGGGACCAACAAAGCGAGGCGCCAGCTTGGGAGTGGGCACTCGAAGGTTGAGGTTGCGGGTGGACAACCATACACGGTCTCCGACCTGGTAGGAAGGAGCAGGCGCTCGTCTGCGATCAGCCTGGAGTCTCTGGCGCTGCGCAGAGACCTCAAGGGACTTCTGGATCTGTACCCAAGAAGCACGTAGGACGGAAAGGTGATCCTCCACAGCCGGAATATCCTGGGGAGAGAATACCTCCGGTAACACGGCAGGTTGGAACCCATAATTGGCCATGAAGGGAGACGTCCCAGAGGAAGAGTTCACCGCCGTGTTCCTGGCAAACTCAGCCCAAGGCAGGAGGTCAACCCAATTGTCTTGGTGATCGGAGACATAGCAACGAAGGAATTGCTCCAAGGCCTGATTGGATCGTTCTGCGGCCCCATTGGACTGAGGGTGGTAGGCCGAGGAGAAGGAGAGATGAATCCCCAACTGGGAGCAAAAGGCGCGCCAGAACCTGGACACAAACTGACTCCCCCGATCCGACACAATCTCCTTAGGCAAACCGTGCAACCGGAAGACCTCCCTGGCAAAAATCGTGGCCAACTCTTGTGCAGAGGGTAACTTCTTGAGAGGAACACAGTGGCACATTTTGGAAAACCGATCCACAATCATGAGAATGACCGTATGGCCTCGGGATGCAGGGAGGTCCACAATGAAATCCATCCCCAGGTGTGACCATGGGCGCTCCCCGGTGGCTATGGGTTGCAGAAGGCCCAACGGAAGGTGCCGAGGGGACTTACTCTGGGCACAAACGGAGCATGCCGCTACATATGCGGCGATGTCGGAACGTAGGGAAGGCCACCAGAACAGACGTGAAACAGCCCAGGACAGCTGATTCTTTCCAGGATGCCCCGCGGTCTTGGAGTTATGGTAGGTTCGCAACAACCGAGTGCGCAACTCCTCAGGCACAAAACATCTGCCGTTGGGTCTCCCAGAGGGAGCACCAGATTGAGCCGCCAAAATCTGCTCACCCAGGGGAGAGGTCAGGCTGGTGCGAATGGCGGCCAGGATCTGATTCGGAGGTATGACCGAAGTCGGAATCGACTCCTCCCTGGACAGCTCGGAGTACTGCCGTGATAAGGCATCCGCCCTGATGTTCTTGGAACCGGGTAGGTAGGAGACCACGTAATTAAAACGTGACAAGAACAGAGCCCATCTGGCCTGACGTGGTGTCAATCTCTTGGCCTCAGAAAGGTAGGTCAGATTCTTGTGGTCCGTCAGGATGAGAACCGGAACCACCGAACCCTCGAGCAAGTGCCTCCATTCTTTAAGGGCCTGCACGATGGCCAATAACTCCCTGTCACCAATCTGATAGTTGCACTCCGCGGAAGACAGTTTCCGGGAGTAAAACCCTCAAGGAAGCAGAGGACCCTCTGGTGTTCTACGCTGAGACAGAAGGGCGCCTACTCCCGTCTCAGACGCGTCCACCTCGAGGACAAAGGGCAACCCAGGGTTGGGATGCGACAGAATCGGAGCCGACACAAAGGCGGACTTTAGGGCCTCAAAAGCTCGGATGGCCTCGAGCGGCCAGACCTGGGAATTACTGCCCTTCCTGGTAAGATCCGTGAGAGGCTTGGCCAGCATGGAAAAGTCCCTGATGAACTTCCGATAATAATTGGCGAAGCCCAAAAAGCGCTGCAGGGAACGAAGACCACTGGGCTGGGGCCACTGTAAGACAGCCGAAACCTTCTCAGGATCCATGGAGAACCCCTCAGCGGAAATGATGTAACCTAAGAAGGTTACCTGGGATCGGTGAAATTCGCATTTCTCAAGCTTACCGAACAGCTTGTTCTCTCGTAACCGTTGCAACACTCGTCTGACATCCAGAATGTGGGCCTCCATGGATTCAGAATATACCAAGATGTCATCCAAATAGACTACCACACACTGCTGCAACAGGTCACGGAAAACATCGTTGATGAATTCCTGAAAGACTGCGGGCGCATTGCACAACCCAAAGGGCATAACCAAGGATTCGTAATGACCGGTCCTGGTGTTAAACGCGGTCTTCCACTCATCGCCCGCCTTGATCCTTACCAGGTTATATGCCGCCCTCAGGTCGAGTTTGGTAAAGACCGTGGCCCCTTTAAGGCGATCGAACAGCTCGGAAATCAAGGGTATCGGGTAAGCGTTCTTGATCGTGATGCGATTGACGACCCCTGTAATCGATGCAAGGCCTCAACTCACCGCCCTTCTTTTTCACAAAGAAAAATCCAGCCCCTGCCGGGGACGAAGATTTGCGAATGTGTCCGCGTGAAAGCGCCTCCCTCACGTACTCCTCCATGGCCTCATTCTCCGCTACCGACAGTGGATAGACTTTGCCACGAGGAGGAACGGCACCAGATTGTAACTCTATGGCACAATCGTATGGGCGGTGCGGAGGTAGGGCAACCGCGCGCACCTTAATCGAATACCTCCCGGTACTCCTCGTATTCAGGAGGCAACAGAGAGTCGAGGAAGTACACAGCAACTTGACAGACCCATGGATGCAACTAGCCCACACTGCGGTGACCACGAGAGGATCTCGACCGATCTCCAATCGAAAGTCGGATTATGCTTCTGGAGCCAGGGGTACCCCAAGACCACCGAGTAGTGTGGAGACGAAATAACCTGGAGGCAGACCGACTCTCTGTGAACGGCACCAATGGCTATCCCCACTGGAAGGGTCTCATGAGTCACGTGTGGCGGCAGAAGGTTGTCTGCCGTCTATCGCCTCAAGAGCCAGTGGGGAACCTCGAGCCTGCAGAGGAATGGAATTGGCGGCAGCGAACACACTATCAATGAACAAACCACCAGCACCAGAGTCCACCAACGCCTGGGTCGTCACCGAGCCCCCGACCCAGGAGAGGACAACAGTGATCAGTGGTTGTCAAACACGGGAAAACCGGGACGAGGAGACTCCACCCAAGATCATGCCCCCGACAGGATTCTCAGGGTACGAGCGTTCCCGGACGGTTCGGACATGCCAAACCGAAAATGCCCACCGAGACCACAGTACATGCTTTGGCCCTCGCGTCTCCGGAGTGCCCTCTCCCCCTCGGACAGGCGAGCTAACCCCAGCTGCATGGGTTCACCCCCAGACAAGTCTATCCCCAGGTAGGCGTGGGAGGAGAGGGAGGCACGGGTGGACAGCAAACGTAGGCACCAATCTGTTAGAAGACCTCCGCAGGTTCTCCTTAAAGGAAGGTCTCTCCCTGAGTCTGGTGTCAATCAAAATCAGGAAAGAATAAGAGACTCGAGCTCAACTGGTAGGTCCTTAGCTGCAACCTCATCCTTCAAGGCATCCGAGAGACCATGAGAGAAGAGCAGCGACCAGAGCCTCATTATTCCAGCCCACCTCTGCTGCCAGGGTACGAAACTCAATGGCGTATTCAGCTACGGATTGTGAACCCTGTCTGATGGACATAAGGAGCTTCGCAGCAGAGGCAGCACGAGCTGGCACATCGAATACCTTCCGAAGAGAAGCAACAAAACCGGAAAACTCGGCAACCACCGGATTGTTGTTCTCCCATAAAGGGCTGGCCCAGGCCAAGGCCTTGTCCGAGAGCAGCGAGATCAAGAAGCCCACCTTTGATCTCTCAGTAGGAAAGGCATGTGGCAGCAACTCGAAATAAATACCCACCTGGTTAAGGAAACCTCGGCACTGAGTTGGCTCTCCCCCAAAGCGCTGTGGAAGAGGGGCAGAACCGGTCATACCCCGAAACACCGCAGGCGCAACAACAGGTGTCGGGGTAGACTCTGGCGCAACAACCGGAGCGGCAGTAGGAGCGAGCCCAGGAGCGACAACCGACCCATCGGCAACGGGAGCGAAATGAGCCGTGCGTTCAAGCAGGGTTTGCAACGCCACAGCGAACCGACCCACAGGTGATCCTGCTGATCAAGTCTGGCAACCAGCGTGGGTAGCGAGGATGGCCCTGTACCGTCAGAATTCATGGCTTGGTCCTAATGTCACGGAACCATGAACCAGACGTACAACAAGAGATAAGTGAAAATAAGAAGGCTTTATTGAAAATAAAGCTGTAAAGCAAAAGTCCAAACGGATGGTGAAACCGAGCAGAGTCTTTGCGAAGCCAGAGGTCAGGAACCAGAAGGGTAGTCAGACGAAGCCAGGATCAGGAACCAGCAGGGTAGTCAGACGAAGCCAGGATCAGGAACCAGCAGGGTAGTCAGACGAAGCCAGGATCAGGAACCAGCAGGGTAGTCAGACGAAGCCAGGATCAGGAACCAGAAGCAGCAGCAGTCTTAGAAGCATGTGAACACAAGAGGACCAAGCAAGGAACTGAAGCCACAGACCTCCTATATATATGAGCTAGGCATCCAGCTCCTCCCAGGGGAAGGAGGAGCCGCAGGGTGGAAGGCTACAAGAAACCCAGAGGACCAAGATGGCCGCCAGCACATGTCAAACGAAGGAGAGCAGCAAGCAGGTAAGACCATGACAGTAGGTTGACGTGGCGGTGTAGGTGGAAGCGGCGGTGAAGGAGGAATAGGTAGCCAACACTGATTTGTGTTATTTTTTATTTTAAATTGGGGTATCCCCCAAAATATTGGGACATATAACAAAATAAAACAAAGAATAAGTGAACTTGAGTACAAGAATGGATGGTTGAGGCTGGTATAAATGTATATTCTGCACAAGGTACGGACAAGTCCTGTGGGATCCATGCCTGGTTCATTTTAATAAACGTAAGCTTGTCCACATTGGCTGTGGCCTGTGATAATGCTCTATGCCGTGCTAAACACACGTTCACACTATACACTGGCTGCAGGGCAGGTCAGCACCTCCAAGGCTGAAAAAGCTTTTCCACATTTTGGCCATGCTAACCCTGCCTTCTCAGGTGCTGGCGGTGCCCCAGCTGCGTTGGAGACCTCTTCCTCCTCCTCTGCCTTCGCCTTGTGCTTCCACTGTGCCCCCGCTGTCAAGTGGGAATGCCATCAGCAGCGTGCGCTTGTAGTCATGTAAGCCGTGTACCGGGGTGAGCTCCCCAGAATACAGCGAAGTCACAGACAAGGAAAACGACACTGACACCAGCTTACTATTCAAGAACAGAAACTTTACTTAGACAACGAGTAATAACATAAGAACAATACAAACATGCATAGAAAACGCTATATCCCCGGACCCACAGTCAATGTCCCTGCCCACTGGACAGGCCTAGCCGATGGCGGACATAGCAGAGCCTGCAAGTCGTGCTGTGCCGCTACAGAGGACAGCCCTAGCAGATGGCAAACGCAGCAGAGCCTGCAAGTCAATAACTGCGCTGCAGTCCACTACAGTACAGTACAGCCTAGCAAAACGATCTAATCCTAACTAACTAATGCTAGGCCTAGGCTAGTGTCTGTATCTTCAGGCGCCACACAATATAACAATCAGTAACTAGGAGTACTGACCTGCGTCCGTTCTGGGCCCTAGGATGCAGCCTACAGGGATGGCCACCAACCTCTTAGCAACCGTGTAGCCTTGCTTGATGATGAGGCCTTCTGTCCACACACTGAACTGGTCTTCCTAAGACAATCTCTCTTTCAGAAGAGCTGGATTCAGTCAGGGTATAAAAGCTACTTTCCTTCTTCTGAGTGTCCATTAACTGCCAGACATCTGCAAGCCAGGATGGAATCGGATTCAGTCCCTTGCAGAACAATCCTTCCACCACCATGCCAGATCAACACTTCCTGGTTCACTCACAGGGAGCAGCATGAGTCATCATCTGTTTTGCATATTCAAATCT
Source organism: Bufo bufo (assembly GCF_905171765.1). Classification (NCBI taxonomy): domain Eukaryota; kingdom Metazoa; phylum Chordata; class Amphibia; order Anura; family Bufonidae; genus Bufo; species Bufo bufo. The sequence goes on from NC_053393.1 coordinate 354,306,069, forward strand.
TAGAGTGTGCTGGCTGTAGCTGCAAAACAGTGGCCTCTAGTGCCCGGAATGCCAAATGACAGCTTAAGTACATACATTATGCAGAAATAGTTGTTTCACAAAATCACAGTCGCGCATCTTCCGATCAGTAACAGATGTTTTAACTAAATTTAGTTCCCTGTCAGCAATGCAGAGCAGGGATTTATTCACGGCAAAAGGGGGTTCTTGTCACCCAGCAATACAACAGAGGATTTTGAGAGATTTAGGCCTCTGTCACCCAGGCACAGCAGGGGTTCATTCACTGCAAAAGGGGGTTCATGTCACCCAGCAATAGAACAGACGATTTTGAGAGATTTAGGCCCCTGTCACCCAGGCACAGCAGGGGTTCATTCACGGCAAAAGATGTTCATGTCACACAGCAATAGAACAGACGATTTTGAGAGATTTAGGCCCTTGTCACCCAGGCACAGCAGGGGTTCATTCACTGCAAGAGGGGGTTCATATCACCCAGCAATAGAACAGACGATTTCGAAGGATTTAGGCCCCTGTCACCCAGGCACAGCAGGGGTTCATTCACGGCAAAAGGGGGTTCATGTCACCCAGCAATAGAATAGACGATTTTGAGAGATTTAGGCCCCTGTCACCCAGGCACAGCAGGGGTTCATTCACGGCAAAAGGGGGTTCATGTCACCCAGCAATAGAACAGAGGATTTTGAGAGATTTAGGCCCCTGTCACCCAGGCACAGCAGGGGTTCATTCACGGCAAAAGGAGGTTCATGTCACCCAGCAATAGAACAGACGATTTTGAGAGATTTAGGCCCCTGTCACCCAGGCACAGCAGGGTTCATTCACGGCAAAAGGGGGTTCATGTCACCCAGCAATAGAACAGAGGATTTTGAGAGATTTAGGCCCCTGTCACCCAGGCACAGCAGGGGTTCATTCACTGCAAAAGGGGGATCTTGTCACCCAGCAATAGAACAAAGGATTTTGAGAGATTTAGGCCCATGTCACCCAGGCACAGCAGGGGTTCATTCACGGCAAAAGGGGGTTCATGTCACCCAGCAAAAGAACAGAGGATTTTAGAGATTTAGGCCCCTGCCACCCAGGCACAGCAGGGGTTCATTCACGGCAAAAGGGGGTTCATGTCACCCAGCAATAGAACAGAGATTTTGAGAGATTTAGGCCCCTGTCACCCAGGCACAGCAGGGGTTCATTCACGGCAAAAGGAGGTTCATGTCACCCAGCAATAGCAACAGACGATTTTGAGAGATTTAGGCCCTGTCAACCAGGCACAGCAGGGGTTCATTCACGGCAAAAGGGGGTTCATGTCACCCAGCAAAAGAACAGAGGATTTTTAGAGATTTAGGCCCCTGCCACCCAGGCACAGCAGGGGTTCATTCACGGCAAAAGGGGGTTCATGTCACCCAGCAATAGAACAGACGATTTTGAGAGATTTAGGCCCTGTCAACCAGGCACAGCAGGGGTTCATTCACGGCAAAAGGGGGTTCATGTCACCCAGCAAAAGAACAGAGGATTTTAGAGATTTAGGCCCCTGCCACCCAGGCACAGCAGGGGTTCATTCACGGCAAAAGGGGGTTCATGTCACCCAGCAATAGAACAGACAATTTTGAGAGATTTAGGCCCCTGTTACCCAGGCACAGCAGGGGTTCATTCACTGCAAAAGGGGGATCTTGTCACCGAGCAATAGAACAGACAATTTTGAGAGATTTAGGCCCCTGTCACCCAGGCACAGCAGGGGTTCATTCACGGAAAAAGGGGGTTCATGTCACCAGCAATAGAACAGAGGATTTTAGAGATTTAGGCCCCTGTCACTTAGGCACAGCAGGGGTTCATTCACGGCAAAGGGGGTTCATGTCACCCAGCAATAGAACAGACAATTTTGAGAGATTTAGGCCCCTGTCACCCAGGCACAGCAGGGGTTCATTCACGGCAAAAGGGGTTCATGTCACCCAGCAATAGAACAGACGATTTTGAGAGATTTAGGCCCCTGTCACCCAGGCACAGCAGGGGTTCATTCACGGCAAAAGGGTTCCTGTCACCCAGCAATACAACAGAGGATTTTGAGATATTTAGGCCCCTGTCACCCAGGCACAGCAGGGGTTCATTCACGGCAATAGGGGGTTCTTGTCACTCAGCAATACAACAGATGATTTTAAAAGATTTAGGCCCCTGTCACACAGGCACAGCAGGGGTTCATTCATGGCAAAAGGGTGTTCTTGTCACCCAGCAATACAACAGAGATTTTGAGAGATTTAGGCCCCTGTCACCCAGCACAGCAGGGGTTCATTCACGGCAAAAGGGGGTTCTTGTCACCAGCAATAGAACAGAGATTTTGAGAGATTTAGGCCCATGTCACCCAGGCACAGCAGGGGTTCATTCACGCAAAAGGGGGTCTTGTCACCCAGCAATAGAACAGAGGATTTTGAGAGATTTAGGCCCTGTCATACAGGCACAGCAGGGGTTCATTCATGGCAAAAGGGGGTTCATGTCACCCAGCAATAGAACAGGGATTTTGAGAGATTTAGGCCCATGTCACCCAGGCACAGCAGGGGTTCATTCACTGAAAAGGGGGTTCTTGTCACCCAGCAATAGAACAGAGGATTTTGAGAGATTTAGGCCCCTGTCACAGGCACAGCAGGGGTTCATTCACTGCAAAAGGGGGTTCATGTCACCCAGCAATAGAACAGAGATTTTGAGAGATTTAGGCCCCTGTCACCCAGGCACAGCAGGGGTTCATTCACGCAAAAGGGGTTCTTGTCACCCAGCAATAGAACAGAGGATTTTGAGAGATTTAGGCCCCTGTCACAGGCACAGCAGGGGTTCATTCACGGCAAAAGGGGTTCATGTCACCCAGCAATAGAACAGAGGATTTTGAGAGATTTAGGCCCATGTCACAGGCACAGCAGGGGTTCATTCACGTAAAAGGGGGTCTTGTCACCCAGCAATAGAACAGAGGATTTTGAGAGATTTAGGCCCCTGTCATACAGGCACAGCAGGGGTTCATTCACTGGCAAAAGGGGGTTCATGTCACCCAGCAATAGAACAGAGATTTTGAGAGATTTAGGCCCATGTCACCCAGGCACAGCAGGGGTTCATTCACGGCAAAAGGGGGTTCTTCACCCAGCAATAGAACAGAGGATTTTGAGAGATTTAGGCCCCTGTCACAGGCACAGCAGGGGTTCATTCACGCAAAAGGGGGTTCATGTCACCCAGCAATAGAACAGAGATTTTGAGAGATTTAGGCCCCTGTCACCCAGGCACAGCAGGGGTTCATTCACGGCAAAAGGGGTTCATGTCACCCAGCAATAGAACAGAATTTTGAGAGATTTAGGCCCCTGTCACCCAGGCACAGCAGGGGTTCATTCACGGCAAAATGGGGTTCATGTCACCCAGCAATAGAACAGAGATTTTGAGAGATTTAGGCCCTGTCACCCAGGCACAGCAGGGGTTCATTCACGCAAAAGGGGGTCTTGTCACCCAGCAATAGAACAGAGATTTTGAGAGATTTAGGCCCCTGTCACCCAGGCACAGCAGGGGTTCATTCACGGCAAAAGGGGGTTCATGTCACCCAGCAATAGAACAGAGATTTTGAGAGATTTAGGCCCCTGTCACCCAGGCACAGCAGGGGTTCATTCACGGCAAAAGGGGGTTCATGTCACCCAGCAATAGAACAGAGGATTTTGAGAGATTTAGGCCCCTGTCACCCAGGCACAGCAGGGGTTCATTCACGCAAAAGGGGGTTCTTGTCACCCAGCAATAGAACAGAGGATTTTGAGAGATTTATGCCCCTGTCACCCAGGCACAGCAGGGGTTCATTCACGGAAAAAGGGTGATCTTGTCACCCAGCAATAAAACATGGGATTTTGAGAGATTTAGGCCCCTGTCACCCAGGCACAGCAGGGGTTCATTCACGGCAAAAGGGGGTTCATGTCACCCAGCAATAGAACAGAGATTTTGAGAGATTTAGGCCCCTGTCACCCAGGCACAGCAGGGGTTCATTCACGGCAAAAGGGGTTCATGTCACCCAGCAATAGAACAGAGGATTTTGAGAGATTTAGGCCCATGTCACCCAGGCAGAGCAGGGGTTCATTCACGGCAAAGGGGGGTTCTTGTCACCCAGCAATAGAACAGGGGATTTAGAGAGATTTAGGCCCCTGTCACCCAAGCACAGCACGGATTCATTCACGGCAAAAGGGGGTTCATGTCACCTAGCAATAGAACAGAGGATTTTGAGAGATTTACGCCCCTGTCACCCAGGCACAGCAGGGGTTCATTCACGGCAAAAGGGGGTTCATGTCACCCAGCAATAGAACAGAGGATTTTGAGAGATTTAGGCCCCTGTCACCCAGGCATAGCAGGGGTTCATTCACGGCAAAAAGGGGTTCATGTCACCCAGCACTAGAACAGAGGATTGTGAGAGATTTAGGCCCCTGTCACCCAGGCACAGCAGGGGTTCATTCATGGCAAAAGGGGGTTCATGTCACCCAGCAATAGAACAGAGGATTTTGAGAGATTTACGCCCCTGTCACCCAGGCACAGCAGGGGTTCATTCACGGCAAAAGGGGGTTCTTGTCACCCAGCAATAGAACAGAGGATTTTGAGAGATTTAGGCCCCTGTCACCCAGGCACAGCACGGATTCATTCACGGCAAAAGGGGGTTCATGTCACCTAGCAATAGAACAGAGGATTTTGAGAGATTTACGCCCCTGTCACCCAGGCACAGCAGGGGTTCATTCACGGCAAAAGGGGGTTCATGTCAGCCAGCAATAGAACAGAGGATTTTGAGAGATTTAGGCCCCTGTCACCCAGGCACAGCAGGGGTTCATTCACGGCAAAAGGGGGATCTTGTCACCCAGCAATAGAACAGAGGATTTTAAGAGATTTAGGCCCATGTCACCTGGGCACAGCAGGGGTTCATTCACGGCAAAAGGGGGTTCTTGTCACCCAGCAATACAACAGACTATTTTGAGAGATTTAGGCCCCTGTCACCCAGGCACAGCAGGGGTTCATTCACGGCAAAAGGGGGTTCATGTCACTCAGCAATAGAACAGAGGATTTTGAGAGATTTAGGCCCCTGTCACCCAGGCACAGCAGGGCTTCATTCATGGCAAAAGTGGGTTCTTGTCACCCAGCAATAGAACAGAGGATTTTGAGAGATTTAGGCCCCTGTCACCCAGGCACAGCAGGGGTTCATTCACGGCAAAAGGGGGTTCATGTCACCCAGCAATAGAACAGAGGATTTTGAGAGATTTAGACCCCTGTCACCCAGGCACAGCAGGGGTTCATTCACGGCAAAAGGGGGTTCATGTCTTCCAGCAATAGAATAGAGGATTTTGAGAGATTTAGGCCCCTGTCACCCAGGCACAGCAGGGGTTCACTCACGGCAAAAGGGGGTTCATGTCACCCAGCAATAGAACAGAGGATTTTGAGAGATTTAGGCCCCTGTCACCCAGGCACAGCAGGGGTTCATTCACGGCAAAAGGGGGTTCATGTCACCCAGCACTAGAACAGAGGATTGTGAGAGATTTAGGCCCCTGTCACCCAGGCACAGCAGGGGTTCATTCACGGCAAAATGGGGATCTTGTCACCCAGCAATAGAACAGAGGATTTTTAGAGATTTAGGCCCATGTCACCCAGGCACAGCAGAGGTTCATTCACGGCAAAAGGGGGGTTCTTGTCACCCAGCAATACAACAGACGATTTTGAGAGATTTAGGCCCCTGTCACCCAGGCACAGCAGGGGTTCATTCACGGCAAAAGGGGGTTCATGTCAGTCAGCAATAGAACAGAGGATTTTGAGAGATTAAGGCCCCTGTAACCCAGGCACAGCAGGGGTTCATACACGGCAAAAAGGGGGTTCATGTCGTTCAGCAATAGAACAGACGATTTTGAGAGATTTAGGCCCCTGTAACCCAGGCACAGCAGGGGTTCATTCACGGCAAAAGGAGGAGGAGGAGCTGTGTTTCTGCCTCTGTGCTGCACTGTGAGAGGATCGAGTGCCTGACATCGTGTGCTGGGGGATACGCTGCCCTTTCCCCAGGGGGTGGCGTGTTCTCCAGGTATGGATCCTCGAGCCCCTGACTGCCGCCGCTTATCTACACGTGCCGGCAGCCATAGTGGAACCCCGCGTGCGGCAGGAAGACCCCCTGAAACTGGAGACTTACCTCCTGATTCTCCAGCATCAAGAAACAGCGGCAATGTGACATCGGCGGCCAGTGGAAAGCCTCAGAGAACCCCGCAGCGTGCGGCTGCAAAGCCGCAAGGAACAGGTAACAGCCCCGCTCAGACTGCGGGCAGGAGAGGAGCAGCAGAGATCCACTGCAGGAATCCCTGTGTGACTCCAGCAATGCACCGGGCGGGGTCAGGAGAGGTCCTGGGAGGAAAGCAAGCCTAGGATCCTCTCTGAGCTCCTCTTCAGAGCAGATAACTCTGCACCCAGGAAAGCTGGATGGAAAAGAAAGGCCCGCTGCTGAGCAGGCAGCAAGTGAGCAGAGAGCAGAGCCGGCGGGTCAGGTTGCTGAACAAGCAGCCTGCGAAGTCTCTGGACCAGGAAAAGCTGCAGGAATGGAGCCTGGAACCCCAAAAGGTGAGGTATGTGAAGCTGGGAGTAGTATTTCTGTGCCTCAGCCCAGAAGGGGTGCTTCAGGTGTAACTAGCAGTGACTTAGCTCCTGGTGTGGTTGCTGGTGTTTCTGGCTCTTCTCCTGGTATCTCCTCTGGTGTACAAGCTGGAGAGGCCAGGAGACTGTTTAATTGGGGTGTCATGAGCCCCACTGAAACCCCCTCATTATACTCATCAAGGGTGGCGTATTTTTTAAACCAGTATGAGGAGGTAAAGAAGCAATTAAAACGACTTAAATTGCAGTATAAGAATGTGAAAGTTCAGGACAACATGTTATCAAGAAGTAAAAAAGCGGTCCTCTCCTCCAGGCTGGAGAAGCTGGAGGAGGAGATTGCGACTTTGGAGGAAAAGAAGGCCTCTATAGTGAAAAATGGAGGGCCGTTTATGGAAAAATTTAAAAATGATTGTCGGTTTGAAAACATGTCTGGCTCCAGTCCGTTAGGGCTGCGGTCTGGAAGCCAGAGGACGGTAAGGGAGTCGGCGGTGGAATCAGAGGTGGACTCATTACCGGGTGGCCAAAGGGACCCCTCTGAACCAGTTATGTCATCCTCTGGGGATGAAGGCAGGTCTGGGGGGAGACTAATGGTGGAGATCAGGCAGCTGGAATCCCCAGTGGGCAAATTGTATTTCGGTGACGAGGAGGTCCCGGAGGACGAGGTGGTAAAAGAAAAGAAAAAGAAGATCATAAAAGAAGAAGTATTACGTTTTGTGCCTTCTGAACCCATTGCTGAGCCCAGCCCGGTTCCTGTAGTGGAATCGGGCCAAACAGCACGGGAGAATGAATCTGAGATGGTGGCAGAAGGTGTCCCCCTTTCCTGCAGTGGAAAGGAGAACACAGGAGCAGACAGGGTTAAAACCCCTGACAGTGTTGCAGACAAGGTGAAGGATGGAATGGCTGCGGACAAGGCTCAGAAAAAGGCAATTGAAAGGGCCAGGGCAAAATCTGGAAGGTTTATAAAGACACCAGTAAAGAAACCATTAAAGTCTGTGGAGGTTGCAGAATCTTCAGGGACTGTGCGGGCTGCAGAGAGGGTGAGGGGTGTGGAGGATAAGAAGTCCTCTGCAGTTCCTGAAATGGGGGGCCCTTCAAACCCTGCCCCCAATGACGCCAGTACTTCTCTAGGGAACCCGACCAGTCTGAGAGGAGTGAAGAGCGATGGGATTGTAAGCAAGGTAAAAGATGTTGCGAGTGGTAACTTAGGAAGAGACGCAAATGAGAGTATGAATGAGAGTATGAATGAGAGTATGAATGAGGACATTGTTACAAATAAGGATGGAAATAGTGAAATGAATGGCGAGGCAAATGAAGATATAACTGGTGAGAGTATGAACGAGGAATTGGTAGCTGCTTATGCAGCAGATACGGAAGTCGAGGAGGAAGAGGCTGAGGAAGAAGCTGACGGGAGGAGGCAGGTTGCAAGGGAAGCAGGGGATTGTGTAAGTCCAAATAGGAGATCATATGCTGGTGTGGCTGCAGGTGACTCTTTGCCCAGGGAATCAGGTAATGGTAACTTGCAACGGCGCCTCTTGGAGGCTTTGAGGAAGGGGAAAGAGACTTCCATGCAGGTGGAGGGTGAACCGGTTAACCTGTCTTTTTGGACAGAGAGACATGGTCTGAGAACCTTCCGAGAGGAAAGAGCGGGAGAGACCGTTTGGTCTCTCCCTACATCCGGGGGGAGCCGTAGGAATGTGGCCCGTCTCTCTTGGAGGAGTGAAGAAGCAACGCCTTCTAGGAAAGACGTTGTAGAGCTTCTCCTGGGGATGGGCTTTGTGGCAAATGACATCTTTGCCCTAATCCATCCCTACGGCACCAAGAGTTTCGATGTTAGTTTTGTTAGACCAGAGGGGCTTGAGCTCTTCTGGTCTAAATATGAACTGGCAAAGAACACCCCGGCCTGGCGGGGATTTTCTGTCCAGGCTATAACCCGCCAGACGATGGTCAAGAAAGTGACGGTATTAACCTGTAACGAATCACTTTCTAGCGTGGACATTATGACATGGCTCAGTCGTTATGGCGAGGTTGGACAATTCCCCGCCAAAGTTTTGGATGATCACGGCATCTGGTCAGGTGCCTGGACCTTCAGCGTAAAGCTGAGGGCACAGGGCAACTCAGTTGCTCATATCCCCTCCTCTGCTTTCTTGGGTAGAGATAGAATTATGGTTTTCTATCAGGGACAGCCGAAGGTCTGCTATAGGTGTGGTAGTCCCACCCACTTTAGCGCACAATGCGACGTTCGCAAGTGTGCAAAGTGTGGGGACATTGGCCATCTTGCCGCATCCTGTAGACGGATTCGGTGTAACCTGTGCGGGGACCTGGGTCATCCCTTCAGTCGTTGTCCGCTTGCCTTTTCCAACAAGGCTCAGGGCCGGGCCCGGACTCAAGCGGATGCTAGCCATGAAGCTGGGTCTATTGTTGAAGAAGGGCCTGCTGCCGGGACTGGGCCGGTTGGTGAAGGGACAAGTGCCGGTGATACCGGCACTGGAAGAAGCAGACAGGGTACAGTTAAGAACTTAAGGCCTTCCAAGATTAAACGGCAAGAAAAACGCCGTAGAGATAGGGAGCAGGCCTTTTGGCTGGGGATCCAGGTTGTAGCGACCCAGGGTACAGCGATGAGGAGGGAGGACCTGGGGTTCAGCCTGAGGAAGCCAACCCATCTGCTACATCCGCATCCTCGTACGGCGAAAGCATGAATGAGGATTACAGGATGTGGTTGAGGGATAGGAGGAACAAACGGAGCAAGAGGAAAAAGAAAGGAGAGGGTCGCAAGCCCTCTCTGGAGTGGGATTCATCTGTCCCACTCACCCTTGACCAGATGCCAGAGGAAGAATTAGTCGGGGCCCCTCCTGTGGATCTCTCCAACCGGTATCAGGTCCTTGACGAGGATCCCCCAACTCCAATTGGGGAGGAGGAGGATGTGGTACCGGAGGGCGCAAAGGCCTCTTCGCAGGTTGCCAGGCCCTGCCCTCCTTCTTCTGGAGGGGGGGCTAAGCCTGATTCCGTGGGCAAACAGAACGGTATGGATGTATCAGTGTGTCTGAAAAGGCAAAAGGAAAATGAAGGATCAGGAGATAATGATGAGGAGAGTGGTGGTGGAGGGGGGAAAAAGAAAGCTATCCAACTCGATCATGTATGATGGTGGAACTCACCGTGTTGACGCTAGCAAGTATTAATGTTGCTAGCATTAAGTCAGACGTGGCCCGTTTTATGGCCTTTGATTTTTTCAGCCGTATTGATGCTGATATTTTATTTTTGCAAGAGACCTGGTTAACAAGTGTTGAGTTGCTGGCGAAAGCCAAGCAGGAATGGCGGCTCAGTCCGTCATTCTGGTCTCTTGCGGCCGAGCCACGTAGGGGGGTGGCGGTCCCTTTTAAAACCGCCGAAAGAGTAGAATGCAGGAGGATTATCGAGTTGGAAATGGGAAGGTGCCTGATTCTAGATGTCCTCATGGGAAGACAAGAATTAAGATTAATCAACATCTATGGACCACAAAGTAGGTGGGACCGTAAATGTCTTCTTATGAGGATTAAGCCTTTTCTTTTTACCAGCCGACAAGTGATCTTTGGAGGAGACTTTAACAATGTGACTAGAGTCTGTGATAGGGGGGTCCCCAGAGGTGGGCTGGATGCTGATGGCGTCGTCTTGAGTAGAATAGTTGAGGAAGCTCATCTGGTGGATGCTCATTTACGGCACAAACCGGATCACGTGGATTTCACCTTTAATCAGGGAAATCGTAGGTCTAGAATAGATAGGTTTTATTTGAAGGAGGAGGCTGTTTTTTTGGCTTTACAAGCTGAGGAAGTGGAATTCTCCGATCACTGTTTAATTCGTTTCTCTCTGAATGTTACAGAGACTCCCCGCATGGGAAAAGGAATATGGAAGTTGAATTCGTCTCTCCTGGAAGAAGCGATGGTAAGACAATCCTTTGAGGATTTCCTTCAGAGCCAGGAACCTTTGGTGGACATGTGCAACAGTAAGTCGGAGTTGTGGGAGATGTTTAAAAAAAGGACGGCAAGGTTTTTCCGAAAGCTCTCTAACCTCAGGAGCTGGGACAGATACCAGGAACTGAGGAAGAAACTTGAAAGACTTGTGTCGACGGGAGATAGCCGCGAGGATATCTCTCGTGTGAAATCCTTGCTCAAGAGGTGTCAGTATGATAGGTACGCCTCTTTGGTTACCGAGAGGGATTTCGGGAAATACCACTCGCCCGACCCTTACGGGAACTGTAAGATGGCAGTAAAAAGTAAACTAGTGTTGGGCCTGGTTGACAGTACGGGCTCCCTGAATAGGTCCAAATCAGGGATCCTGGAGGTCGTCAGGTCCTTCTACTCTCACCTCTTGGGTAGGAAAGAACTAAATCGGGACAGTCTTTCAGCTTTCTTGGCTGGGGCGATTCCCGGGGCGGGAATGGACCCCTCTCTTGATATTTTGACAGAACCTATCAGGGAAGAGGAAGTGAGACTGGCCATTGATGGGCTTAGGCCCAAAAAATCGCCAGGTCCGGATGGCTTAACATCCGAGTGGTATAAGACTTTTAGGGAACAATTAGTTCCTCTCTTGACCGAGGTGTATAATGAATGTCTTTCCTCGGGCACTCTGCCAAGGTCAATGGGTAAGTCCGCCCTGATTCTTCTGTCAAAGGGTAAGGATCCGTCCCGCATTGAGAATTGGAGACCCATATCGCTTCTCAATGTGGACAGAAAGATTTTGGCAAAGATACTCTTCTGCAGATTGGCGAAATTTGCGCCGAAGCTCCTTTCGGGGTCCCAGCATTGTTCAGTTCCCGGGCGGAGCGCTTTTAGCGCCGTTCTCAGTGTCCAAGAGGCCGTGGAACGGGGCAGGGCGGGTCTTAAGAAGGGGCTTTTGTTATCCCTGGATCAGGCTAAGGCTTTTGACTGAGTGAATCAAGAATACCTGTGGTCTGTCCTCTTGTGGTATGGTCTACCCGGGAGGTTTGTAGATTGGCTAAAAACCTTGTACAAAGGGGCCGAGAGTTTCCCGTTGGTTAATGGTTGGCTGGGTCGTCCTTTTGAGGTGGCTTCCGGTGTCCGCTAGGGATGTCCTTTAAGCCCTCTGCTGTACGTGTTTGCAATCGATGACCGTTGGCGGGGGTGAGGATGGAACTGGTGGTGGGGGGGGCCATCTCTGAAGGTGGTAGCGTACGCCGATGATGTCTCTATTTTTACCTCTTCGGAAGAGGAGGTGGGATGGGTGATGTCGGAGGTGAATCGCTATTCAGAAGTTTCCGGGTCCCAGATTAACCGGGACAAATGTGAGACTCTCTGGCTGGGGGAAGGGGATCCTGTCTTCGATCTCCAGGGCACTCTTCCAGAACCCCAGAAATTGGTAAAGATCTTAGGCATCAACTTTGGCCAAGATGAGGATTATCATCAACAAAATTGGGAGGGTAGACTGAAAGATGTCGCCCAAAAGGTGGACCGCTGGAAGGGGTGGTCTTTATCCCTCAGGGAAAGGGTTCACTTGTGCAAAGCTTACCTGATTCCTGTGCTTTTATATCTGAGCAGTGTCTGTGTCTTGCCAGGCTCTCTCTGGGCAACGGTCTACAGCCTCTTTTTCCAGATGTTATGGGGAAATAGGCTGAACCTAATCAGGAGAGAGGTGACTTACCGCACAAGGAGACTAGGCGGGTTGGATATGGTCAACCCAGTGGTATTTTTAACAAATACCTTCTTGAAAATAAACATTGCAAACCTCTGGAAAGAGAGGGCTCCTTTGTGGGTAATTTCCTGTAGGGAATGGTTCCGGCCCTTCTTCCAGGAATGGGAGACAGGAGGGCGCGTGAAAGACCTGCGTGCGTCACATGGACATCTCCCGGCTTACGTTGCCCCGGTTCTGAAGATCATAAGACGGTGGGGCCTGAGAAGGACTGAGATAGAGACGATGTCGAGGGGTTCCCTTGACAGGGGGGTCCTGTCTTCTTTCTTCCAGGCGCCGCTGGCCTTGAAGGATTGCCCAAGTCAGGATCTGGAGGGTGGGCTACTTTTGCTTAATTCAGAAAGGATCCCTAAGAAGGTTTGGGATGTGACTTGGCGCTGCTTTCATGGAAAGCTATATGTAAGGGATAATATGAAGTGCAGGAACCCCGAGGAAAGGGGTTGTCCCCGGGAGGAGTGTGGGGGCGTGCTGGAAAGCATGGACCACTTCCTGCTTCACTGTCCCTTTAATATAGAGGTGTACAAAAGGGTGGGGGCTTCCATCGGTTGGCCCAGGCTGGCCGCCTTGTCTTATGCGGAATGGGCCTATGGCGCATTCAAAGACATTGGTGGGAGGGACCGTCGCACTTTATTTTTAGTCAGTGCAGTGGTTAGGCATCACATCTGGTGTGCACGGTGTCTAGTGTCGACGAGTCTCAAAATCCTCCCAGTGGAAACGGTACATAGGAACATTAGGGGTGACCTGGTGAAGGTGCGCTCTCTGGAGTATGAAAAGTGGGGGGACCCCAAGGCCTCTCGCCTGTGGAGGGGCTTTTGTTTTGGGGTTCCCTGACTGAGTAATACTCCTTGTCCTGGTGGTGGGCTGATCTAGAAGACACAGTTAGAGTTTTGTTTTGTTTTAAGAATAGGATGAAAAGGCTTACAGGCTACTGAACCATAGCCGACAAGTTGTGGGAAGTGTTCGGTGTTGTAGATTTTGGAAAGTAGTTAATTTGTACTGTATTATATTATATTAAGTTATGTTGTAATAATATGTTGTATTAGTAGAGGTGTAGTGGGGCTTAGTTAGGTTGGGAGGGGAGGTGTGGGGGGAGGAGGTGGGGTATATGTATATATGTGTGTATATAAGGGGGGGATATATATAAAAGGAAAATATATAAAAATATATATATTTTTATATATTTATATATATATATATATATATATATATATATATATATATATAAAATAATAATAATTGTGTGTGATACAAACTGGTCGACCCCAGTCCAACTGGGGATGAACTTACGGACTGACAGAGCTCAGGGTTTTCTTTTCCCTTTGAACTTTGAGGGTGGTCAGTTTGTCCGTTTGCAGTGGGGGTTGGTGAAGGGTTTAATAGTTAGTATTTAAGTTAAGGTTTCTGCTTGTGTTTTGTATATTTGTTTTTTTATATACGGCTAGCATATAATTATTACATTTGTATATATGTCTGTATATATGTTTTGTATAAATGGATTTTAGATGAGCATGAAAGCATTTTAATATGTAAATATGTAAAATAGGGGGTTTTGGGGTGGGAGACTGGTCGGGTAAGGGAATAGTATTTTTGCTAGACTCTGTGTTATGACACTTGTTTGGTTTATTGCTATGTTTGGATAAGTTTTCCATTATGTAAGTTATTTATTTATATTTTAATAAAAAAGTCCAGCAATAGAACAGAGAATTTTGAGAGATTTAGGCCCCTGTCACCCAGGCACAGAAGGGGTTCATTCACGGCAAAAGGGGGCTCATGTCACCCAGCAATAGAACCGAGGATTTTGAGAGATTGAGGCCCCTGTCACCCAGGCACAGCAGGGGTTCATTCACGGCAAAAGGAGGTTCATGTCACCTAGCAATAGAACTGAGGATTTTGAGAGATTTAGGTCCCTGTCACCCAGGCACAGCAGGGGTTCATTCACAGCAAAAGGGGGTTCATGTCACCCAGCAATAGAACAGAGGATTTTGAGAGATTTAGGCCCCTGTCACCCAGGCACAGCAGGGGTTCATTCACGGCAAAAGGGGAATCTTGTCACCCAGCAATAGAACAGAGAATTTTGAGAGATTTAGGCCCCTGTCACCCAGGCACAGCAGGGGTTCATTCACGGCAAAAGTGGGTTCTTGTCACCCAGCAATACAACAGACGATTTTGAGAGATTTAGGCCCCTGTCACCCAGGCACAGCAGGGGTTCATTCACGGCAAAAGGGGGTTCATGTCACTCAGCAATAGAACAGAGGATTTTGAGAGATTTAGGCCCATGTCACCCAGGCACAGCAGGGGTTCATTCACGGCAAAAGGGGGTTCATGTCACTCAGCAATAGAACAGAGGATTTTGAGAGATTTAGGCCCCTGTCACCCAGGCACAGCAGGGGTTCATTCACGGCAAAAGGAGGTTCATGTCACCTAGCAATAGAACTGAGGATTTTGAGAGATTTAGGTCCCTGTCACCCAGGCACAGCAGGGGTTCATTCACGGCAAAAGGGGGTTCTTGTCATCCAGCAATAGAACCGAGGATTTTGAGAGATTTAGGCCCCTGTCACCCAGGCACAGCAGGGGTTCATTCACGGCAAAAGGAGGTTCATGTCACCTAGAAATAGAACTGAGGATTTTGAGAGATTTAGGCCCCTGTCACCCAGGCACAGCAGGGGTTCATTCACGGCAAAAGGGGGTTCTTGTCATCCAGCAATAGAACAGAGAATTTTGAGAGATTTAGGCCCCTGTCATCCAGGCACAGCAGGGGTTCATTCACGGCAAAGGGGGTTCATGTTAACCTGCAATAGAACAGAGGATTTTGAGAGATTTAGGCCCCTGTCACCCAGGCACAGCAGGGGTTTATTCACGGCAAAAGGGGGTTCATGTCAGCCAGCAATAGAACTGAGGATTTTGAGAGATTTAGGCCCCTGTCACCCAGGCACAGCAGGGGTTCATTCACGGCAAAAGGGGGTTCTTGTCACCCAGCAATAGAACAGAGATTTTGAGAGATTTAGGCCCCTGTCACCCAGGCACAGCAGGGGTTCATTCACGGCAAAAGTGGGCTCATGTCACCCAGCAATAGAACAGAGGATTTTGAGAGATTTAGGCCCCTGTCCCCCAGGCACAGCAGGGGTTCATTCACGGCAAAAGGGGGTTCATGTCACCCAGCAATAGAACAGAGGATTTTGAGAGATTTAGGCCCCTGTCACCCAGGCACAAAAGGGGTTCATTCACGTCAAAAGGGGGTTCATGTCACCCAGCAATAGAACAGAGGATTTTGAGAGATTTAGGCCCCTGTCACCCAGGCACAGCAGGGGTTCATTCACGGCAAAAGGGGGTTCATGTCACCTAGCAATAGAACTGAGGATTTTGAGAGATTTAGGTCCCTGTCACCCAGGCACAGCAGGGGTTCATTCACGGCAAAAGGGGGTTCTTGTCATCCAGCAATAGAACAGAGAATTTTGAGAGATTTAGGTCCCTGTCACCCAGGCACAGCAGGGGTTCATTCACGGCAAAAGTGGGTTCTTGTCACCCAGCAATACAACAGACGATTTTGAGAGATTTAGGCCCCTGTCACCCAGGCACAGCAGGGGTTCATTCACGGCAAAAGGGGGTTCATGTCACTCAGCAATAGAACAGAGGATTTTGAGAGATTTAGGCCCCTGTCACCCAGGCACAGCAGGGGTTCATTCACGGCAAAAGGTGGTTCATGTCACCCAGCAATAGAACAGAGGATTGTGAGAGATTTAGGCCCCTGTCACCCAGGCACAGCAGGGGTTCATTCACGGCAAAGGGGGTTCATGTTACCCTGCAATAGAACAGAGGATTTTGAGAGATTTAGGCCCCTGTCACCCAGGCACAGCAGGGGTTTATTCACGGCAAAAGGGGGTTCATGTCAGCCAGCAATAGAACTGAGGATTTTGAGAGATTTAGGCCCCTGTCACCCAGGCACAGCAGGGGTTCATTCACGGTAAAAGGGGGTTCTTGTCACCCAGCAATAGAACAGAGAATTTTGAGAGATTTAGGCCCCTGTCACCCAGGCACAGCAGGGGTTCATTCACGGCAAAAGGGGGCTCATGTCACCCAGCAATAGAACAGAGGATTTTGAGAGATTTAGGCCCCTGTCCCCCAGGCACAGCAGGGGTTCATTCACGGCAAAAGGGGGTTCATGTCACCCAGCAATAGAACAGAGGATTTTGAGAGATTTAGGCCCCTGTCACCCAGGCACAGCAGGGGTTTGTATACGCCAAAAATTGTAAAATGTCACCCGACAATTGAAAATAAGAATTTTTTCAATTTTGGGCACTAAAATTGGCACTTTTTTTAATTAAAATGGCTCTAAAATAGTCCTTGAAAAGGCTAGAGGGATGTAAAAGGCAGTAAAATGTGCGTAAGAGCATTGCAACTGCTCTGCAAACAAATGTGGATAGGGAAATAACTTAAAAAGAAATAAAAATAACAAAAAATTACAAATTATTAACCTGCAACTCAGAGAAGGAGGTGGATATGGAGTCGGAGGTTGAGGAGGCGGTGAAAGTGGTGTTGTAGGTGGAGGCAGTAATAGAGGAGGAGGAGGTAGCCAACAATGTTTTTTTTAAAAAATTTTTGGGGTAGGTAGCCCTCAAAATATTGGGACAAATAAAAAAAAAAGAAAACAAAGAATCATTGCACTTGACTTGAGTACAAGAATGTATGTTTGATGGTGGTATAAATGTCTATTCTGCACAAGGTACAGACAAGTCTTTTGGGATCCAAGTCTGGTTCATTTTAATGAACATGAGCTTGTCCACGTTGGCTGTGGACAGGCGGCTGCGTCTGTCTGTAATGACGCCTCCTGCCGTGCTAAATACACATTCAGAGAGTATACTGGCTGCAGGGCAGGCCAGCACCTCCAAGGCATACAGGGCAAGCTCTGGCTATGTGGACAATTTCGAGACCCAGAAGTTGAATGGGGCAGAACCATTAGTCAGTACATGTAGTCGTGTTCACAGGTACTGTTCCACCATGTTGTTCAAATGCTGCCTCCTGCTAACACGCTCCATATCAGCAGTTTGGGCCGGTTGTTGCGGCGAGGTGACAAAACTTTTCCACATGTCGGCCATGCTAACCCTGCCTTCTGAGGTGCTGGCGCTGACACAGCTGCGTTGGCGACCTCTTCCTCCTCCCCTGCCTTCGCCTTGTGCTTCCAATTGTCCCCCCGGCGTCAGTCGGGAATGCTCTCAGGTGCGCGTCTACCAGTGTGCGCCTGTAGTCGCGCATCTTCTGATCACGCTCCAGTGAAGGAATTTTTTTAACAAATCTCTTTTTATTGAGTTGTTTGTGACAATAATAATAGAAACATAGAAACATAGAATGTGTCGGCAGATAAGAACCATTTGGCCCATCTAGTCTGCCCAATATACTGAATACTATGGATAGCCCCCGGCCCTTATCTTATATGAAGGATGGCCTTATGCCTATCCCATGCATGCTTAAACCCCTTCACTGTATTTGCAGCTACCACTTCTGCAGGAAGGCTATTCCATGCATCCACTACTCTCTCAGTAAAGTAATACTTCCTTATATTACTTTTAAACCTTTGCCCCTCTAATTTAAAACTGTGTCCTCTTGTGGTAGTTTTTCTTCTTTTAAATATGCTCTCCTCCTTTACCGAGTTGATTCCCTTTATGTATTTAAAAGTTTCTATCATATCCCCTCTGTCTCTTCTTTCTTCCAAGCTATACATATTAAGGTCCTTTAACCTTTCCTGGTAAGTTTTATCCTGCAATCCATGTACTAGTTTAGTAGCTCTTCTCTGAACTCTCTCTAGAGTATCTATATCCTTCTGGAGATATGGCCTCCAGTACTGCGCACAATACTCCAAGTGAGGTCTCACCAGTGTTCTGTACAGCGGCATAAGCACTTCACTCTTTCTACTGCTTATACCTCTCCCTATACATCCAAGCATTCTGCTGGCATTTCGTGCTGCTCTATTACATTGTCTTCCCACCTTTAAGTCTTCTGAAATAATTACTCCTAAATCCCTTTCCTCAGATACTGAGGTCAGGACTGTGTCAAATATTCTATATTCTGCCCTTGGGTTTTTACGCCCCAGGTGCATTATCTTGCACTTATCCACATTAAATTTCAGTTTCCAGAGTTCTGACCATTCTTCTAGTTTTCCTAAATCCTTTTCCATTTGGCGTTTCCCTCCAGGAACATCAACCCTGTTACATATCTTTGTGTCATCAGCAAAAAGACAAACCTTACCATCGAGGCCTTTTGCAATATCACTTATGAAGATATTAAACAAAATCGGTCCCAGTACAGATCCCTGTGGAACCCCACTGGTAACATGACCTTGTTTTGAATGTTCTCCATTGACTACAACCCTCTGTTGTCTGTCACTCAGCCACTGCCTAATCCACTCAACAATATGGGAGTCCATGCTCAATGACTGCAGTTTATTGATAAGTCTTCTATGTGGGACAGTGTCAAAAGCCTTACTAAAATCTAGATATGCGATGTCTACTGCACCTCCACAGTCTATTATTTTATTCACCCAGTCAAAAAAATCTATAAGATTTGTTTGACATGATCTCCCTGAAGTAAACCCATGTTGTTTTTCATCTTGCAATCCATGGGATTTTAGATGTTCCACAATCCTATCCTTTAATAGGGTTTCCATTAATTTGCCTACTATTGATGTCAGACTCACTGGTCTATAGTTGCTCGATTCCTCCCTACTACCTTTCTTGTGAATGGGCACGACATTTGCCAATTTCCAATCTTCCGGGACGACTCCTGTTACTAATGATTGGTTAAATAAATCTGTTAACGGTTTTGCCAGCTCACCACTAAGCTCTTTTAATAATTTTGGGTGTATCTCATCAGGCCCCTGTGACTTATTTGTCTTCACCTTAGACAGCAAACTTAGAACATCTTCCTCTGTAAAGATACATGCATCAAACGATTTATTAGTCATTCTTTCTAGTGGAGGTCCTTCTCCTTTTTCTTTTGTAAAAACTGAACAGAAGTATTCATTAAGGCAGTCGGCTAGCCCTTTATTCTCTTCTACATACCTTCCGTCCTTTGTTTTTAATTTAGTTATTCCTTGTTTTATTTTCCTTTTTTCATTTATATATCTGAAGAATGTTTTATCCCCTTTTTTCATAGACTGAGCTAGTTTTTCTTCTGCCTGCGCTTTAGAAGTTCTTATAACTTGCTTGGCCTCTCTCTGCCTAATCTTGTAGATTTCCTTATCTTCATTGCTCTGGTTTTTTTTATAATTACAAAATGCTAGCTTTTTATTTTTAATGATTTGGGCCACTTCTGCTGAGTACCACAGTGGTCTCCTCCTTTTTTTGCTTTTACTGACAAGTCTAATGCAATTTTCTGTTGCTTTCAATAATGCACCTTTTAAGTAGTCCCATTTCTCCTGGACTCCATGTAATCCGTTCCAGTCTGATAAGGACTCATTTATGACTAATTTCATTTTTGAAAAGTCTGTTTTTCTAAAATCTAAAACTTTTGTTTTTGTGTGGTGGGACTCTTTCACAGTTCTTATATTAAACCACACTGACTGGTGATCACTAGATCCCAAGGTTTCGCCTACAATGACATCATATACCGAATCCCCATTTGTGAATACCAAATCCAAAATGGCCTCCCTCCGGGTTGGCTCCTCAACCACTTGTTGTAGAGATAACCCCAGTAGGGAATTTAGAATATCTGTACTCCTGGTAGAACTTGCTATTTTGGTTTTCCAGTTTACTGTATATCTGGAAGATTGAAATCTCCCATAATGATAACTTCTCCTTTCATTGTCATTTTAGCTATTTCTTCAACTAGTAGATCATCTAGTTCTTTAACTTGACCAGGTGGTCTATATATCACACCTACACGAGTTACTGCATGGTTAGCAAACTGCAACGTAACCCAAACTGACTCTATGTTGGCCTCACCAACTTGTATTAGGTTAGATTTAATGCTATCTTTCACATACAGGGCCACTCCTCCTCCTTTCTTGCCTTCTCTGTCTCTTCTGTATAAAGAGTACCCTGGTATGGTTATGTCCCAGTCATTTCTTTCATTAAACCATGTCTCCGTAACAGCCACTAAATCTACATTCTCAGATGCCATTATTGACCCAAGTTTATTGATTTTTTTACCTAAACTGCGAGCATTTGTAGACAGGACTCTGAGCTTATCATTTCTGTTCTTCAAAGGACTGCATACACTTACATTAAACAGTCTGTCCAAAAGAGATCGAGAATTACATGACAGTGCATTATCACATACTACAAAACAGAGTCCATGTAAGAGGTAGGTGAAGAGAAAATATTGCTTCAGAGGCTTATGCCTGACAACACAGGAGACGTGAAATACATGTCCTCTTGACAAGACACAAATCAAATATGTTGGACAACCGAATAATCAGTCCTTTGAAGAACAGGAAATAGTAGTGTAACTATAAAGAGGAAGGGGGGGGGGAGGGGAGGGGGGGGTCGACCAATAGCACATTCTGACCTGAGGCAGTAAACTCTATAGTAAGACTAATGGCACCTTGAGTCTTTGGATACCCCTAATTTATCGCTGGGTTTAATCCCGCATATCTAATTCCCTCTTTCTTATCACATGCGCTAACCACGGCTGCCACACTTGGAGAAAAACTTTTCTGGTTTTGGTCTCCCAACCAATCATCTCTTCCATACGGCACAAATACGTCATCTTCTCATACCGCATCTCTAACGGCGGGGGGTTTTCATCTTTCCACTTTAGCGGAATCAACAGTTTAGCTGCAGTAATCATGTGGGTAGCTAGGTTCATTTTACCTGGTCTAAAACTCCCCTCTGGTAGCCAAAGCAGTATTAGCGGGGCCGTAAGTTTGACCTTCTCAGGGCATACCGTGTTAATAATATCCTCAATTCTGGACCAAAACTCTTTCATCTTGGGGCAGAACCACCAAATGTGTGAAATGTTCCCAACACCTGAAGAGCATCTCCAACATTTGTCTGAGGGGGATATATTTATTCTGTGGAGAAACTCCGGGGTCCTATACCACCTTGATAGTGTTTTATAGGAATTCTCCTGGACTCTGATACAGGTGGAGAACCCGTGGAAGTTGGCCAGAATACTTGCTCTGCTACTATTATCCAATTTTATATTCAACTCTCGTTCCCAGCTATTTAAGAACGTGGGGTCATGAGGGCTCTTGTTACCCGATATCTGTCTATATACCATAGATAAGCATTTACTTGGCAAGGTAGGGAGCATTGTATAATTTTCTAGCCACGTGGGATCTGGCAGAGGGAGATGATTGGATTTCCGAATTTTGGCACAGGATTTTTCGAAGTCCCATATTTGCAGTATATCCCCAGGTATATCACTACTGCCTGTGATAGCCGTGTAGAAATCACTAGTAGCCTTAGATCGACCCAGGTCACCTAGTCGAATGTGAGCCACAGACGTCCAAATTTTAGTAACCTCTAAAGGGCGTTTTGCCAGTATCTGTGGTAGTACATGGAGAGGTATCAGGGGTGACAATTTATCCTTCCCCATATTGAGCTCCTCTGAATTTTGGCAGCTACGGATTGTACTACGGATTGTATGTCATATGGTAAATCTCGTTTATTCGGTAATGAAGCCTTACACCAAAGCAAGAATTCCCTATGTCCCCCCAGCAGGGATTTTTCCATGTCAGCATGGATAGGGAGTGGGCCAGGGTGCGTCAAGGATAACCATCTCTCCAGGTGTATGGCCTGTAGGTATGAGGTAACATCTGGTAAGGAGATGCCCCCCCCCCCCCCCCCCGCTTCTTATTTCTGGTAAGGAGTGAATAGGAAAGTCTTGCTTTTTTTCCATCCCAAAGGAACTGACCAAAGAGAGTTTAGCTTAGTTTGAAACGCACCAGGGATTGAGATCGGGAGAGATCTAAACAGATATAGTAGCTGTGGAAGGATAAATGTGACTAAAGCATTCTTCCTACCTAGCCAAGAGAGCATTTTCTTTGAGAAACCTGCTAAAGTAGATTGTATTTTAGCTAGTAAGGGGACAAGTTCGTGTTGGCAGGTATCATGATTTCTAGATACTTAATGGCCTTGGGAGGCCATTTAAAAGGAGTCATATCTCTAATTCTTCTCAACTGGGGAGGTGAAATAGAGATGCCTAAAGCTTCTGACTTGTCAAAGTTAATCTTAAAATCAGACGCCTCTCCAAACGCCTTAAAAATATTCATGACAGATGGCATGGCTTCTTCTGGGTTCGAGATGAACAACAACAAGTCATCGGCAAATGCTGCCATCTTGTATTCAGTTTTGTTTATTTTCAGGCCGCGAATATCAGGGGTCTGTCTGAATTTAAGCAGTAGCGTCTCCATAGCCAAGCTGAAGAGTGAAGGGGACAGCGGGCATCCCTGTCTGGTACCATTTCCAATGCCAAAGGAGTCCGATGGCATGTTGTTCACCAATATACGAGCCAAGAGGGGGAGGAGTACATTGCAAATATCGCCTGTATAAACCTGTCTGGAAACCCAAACGCTCCTAAAGTTTTCTGCATAAACATCCAGTTAACTCTGTCGAACGCTTTCTCCGCGTCTGTCCCCAGGAGAACCAAAGGTACTTTTTTAGAGTGAGCATGGGCAACCGCATTCACGACTCTACTAACATTGTGTCTCCCCTCCTTGCCCAACACAAATCCCACCTGTTCCTCACCAATCAGGCTAGGAAGCAAGGAGGCGATTATATTGCTTAACACCTTGGCCCACCATTTCAGATCAGTGTTCAAGAGAGATATGGGTCTATAGCTACCACACAGCTCCTGATCCTTCCCCTCTTTATGGATGATTTAAATTTCTTATAATAATAGATGGGATATCCATCCGGGCCTGGGCTCTTACCCGTAGGTATAAACCCCAGGATTTTATCAACCTCCTCAACTGTGACAGGACTATCAGTGCAGATCTATCCTCCACTGATAATGTGGGCATCGAGATGGATTCAAGGAAAGAATCTATGTGTCCACCCAAAAGGTTCTCATCATACCCTGCTGCCCGTTTCTCTCTTTCAATGTTATATAGTGATGAGTAAAAACTGCAAAATTCCTTAGCTATGTCTGGAGTTGAGGTTACCCTTTTCCCCGTCTTGTTTTTAATAGCCTGAATAAAAGTTTTACTCCTTTGAGCTCTTAAGAGGTTAGTCATAACCTTAGTACCTTTATCCCCATGACAAAAATATTTTAATCATAGTGATTGCAATATTTTGGCTGACTTAATGTTAAGTAGGTCTTTAACCTGATGGCGTAGGGCTCTAAGCGCAGATTGCACTTTGTCAGACTGTCTGGCCTTGTGTAGGGTTTCAAGGGTAGAGATCGGCATCAGCAGAGAATTTAACTGTTGGGACCTTTGTTTCTTCACTCTGGAGCCTAAACTAATCAATTCCCCCCTAATAACCGCCTTGTGAGCTTCGCAAACCATGGGCATGGGAGTTTGGGAATTGTCATTTGTATTGAAATAATCTTGGATCTTCTGTTCTATCTGGGCCTTATTAGCTTCATCCTCAAGGAGTGTGGTGTTAAGCCGCCACGTCCACGCTTTTGGGGGTAAATCTGTCAATTTCCACTTAACTTTAACCAAAGCATGATCAGAGATAGTGGAAGTACCAATTTCTGCTTTTGTGACAGAGGAAAGTGAACTGTTAGACATAAGGATGTAGTCCAGCCTCTGGAATGTACCATGTACTTGTGAGAAAAACGTGTAGTCTCCCCCCCCCCCCGGGTTGAGGATCCTCCAGACATCTGAGATTTGCAGGTTCGACAGAGCTAACTGGAGTCTACGTATCTGTTTCTTAGAGAGGTATGGGGATTTTGAGGTGGAATCTATATTGTGATCTAAAGTCAGGTTAAAGTCACCCCCCAAGATCAATAAGCCTTCCGTAAATTCCCCTAGAGTGGCCAGTATCTGCATGAACCACGGAACCTGTTTAGCATTTGGGGCGTAGACATTCGCCATAGTGATGGTACTATTAAGGACTTTCCCCTTAACAAACAAATACCTCCCAAGAGGATCCTCCATCTTAGCCGTCAGGATGAAAGGTAGGTTTTTGCCCAAACCAATAGAGACACCACGAGCAGCTGAGGAATAGGTAGAATGATACCAGACAGGGAAGCTTCTACTGTTCATGTTTGGGACATGTAGATGCCGGAAGTGAGTCTCCTGCAAGAAGAGTATGTCAGCATGTTCTCTGTTAAGGGTGTGATATACCTGGCTTCTCTTCTGGGGTATATAATCATACTATTAACATTAAGCGTGCATACAGTTATATCAGCCATATCATTTTAAACCTTCAATATCTATCATAACCACCTCAATGATATCATTCAGTAGGTCGACAGAAGGGGGAAGGGAAGGGACAGTGATATAAACAGAAGAGAAAAGAGAGCCTTCAGGCTCTAACAGCGCAACGCAATAGCGCCGGTACTGTTAACTGATACAGGGCCGGGGGGGGGAACATCAGTGGAAGAGCGCAACAAGACTAGGGACTCCGCACACCTCCGGCCAGTATAAGGGCCATTATTGGCCTACTCGGGTCAAAGAACAGAAGAAAACATATTGGAACATATGTAACCCATAAAAGAACATGTGAAAACACATGATGACACATGGAATTATAGAGGAACACAGGATAACAAATGCCTACACTATTGCAGGGCCTGAGGGAGAGTCTCGCCACATGATAGTTAAAAGAGGACTATTCGGAGGGTCTAGTCTGGCTTAACAAACTCTCCCCACACCCAGCATTCTATGGCTATATACGGTACTATATCCCATGATCCATACCCACGCCTCCACATCATCATCTGTCTAGGTATAGCAAATCCGCTTATAACGATGTTAACAAAAGCTCAGCGGTTCATAGATACATGGGCTATAAGCCCAAGAGAGAAAACATAGCGTTGCATCTGATGGCTTGTTACCCCTCACAGAGGCAGTTTTCAGTCCACGCAGGCCTGTTTCTTCCTTGCCGACCTGTGCTTAGGTGGAAGTGCCCAGGATTCAGATGAGGGCAGATGAGGAAGGTCTTCTGCTGCAGACATAGGCAGCTATGATGGAATGTCCATAGGTGATATCTCTAGGGCTTCCCAAATCTTTGGCAGGTCATCCGGATGGCGCACTGTGTACTGCCGGCCCTTAATAGAAGTGCCCAGGCCAAAGGGAAAGAGTCATCTCATAGGCAATTTCCTTGCTCTTAACTCCGCTGTCAGCGGACGTAAGGCCCGCCGTTTAGCAAGTGTGCTAGCTGCCAGGTCTTGAAAGATCTGTATCTTGTGAGTGTCCAGCAAAATGTCCTCTTTGTCTCTCGCCTTTTTGAGAATCTCCGCCGTGTCTAGATAATTCAGGAGTGCGCAGACCATGTCTCTCGGCGGGTCTCCCTCTGCTGGCTTAGGTCTCAAGGCTCTGTGTGCACGCTCGATAATAATGGCGTCTGCATGCGCCTGCCCCACTAGCATTGAAAATATTCGGCGAACGCAGTCCGAGAGCTCTTCGGCAGGTATGGATTCCGGGATCCCTCTAAGTCTGACATTTTTCTGCCGTCCCCTATTCTCCTGGTCCTCCAGGCTAAGGTAGGCATTATTCAGCTGCGAACGCAGCGATTTCATTTGGGTGTGTAACCCTCTGCTGTGTTCGGCGATAACTGACTGGGAGGATTCGAGTGAGTCAACTCGGGCCCCCATTTGGTGTACCTCCATCTTTATGTCTGCCAGCTCCTTCATCACCGGAGATAGGGCCTGCGACAGAGAGTGCTTCAGGAAGGACCGGGTGATCGGTAGTGTGTTAACAGCTCCCTGTGCATCGGAGAAAGTATACGGACTGCCTCCATCTGAGTCGTCTTCCTGTATCTCAGAGCGGGCAGCAGCCGCCGCCATTTTCTTCGCTCTGGCCGGGGAAGGCATCTGCTTGTTTAGGAATCTCGTCAGGTCCCCCTGTGTTTTCTGGGGTCTCAAGGTGCCCTCCGCGTCTTTGCTTCTTTCTTTGGACAGTTTGCCCATGATTCGAGTAGGCTATGTGCTGCAAAAAGCTGTATGGCCGGGAGATGCGGTGAGGAGCTCGAGGTTAAGCGTCCACCAACATGCTTGGCTAGCTCCACCCCCCTCCAGTGAAGGAATTAAGGACGGCACATTGTCTACTGGGTGGCCACCCAGTAGTCAGCACACGTTAAAATATGGGCAACTCTGCAGTCGTTGCACAGGCACTGAAGCATGTAGTCGCTCATGTGTGCCAGGCTGCCCAGAGGTAAGGACAAGCTGTCCTCTGTGGGAGGCGTATCGTCTGCGTCCTCCATATCCCCCCAGCCACGCACAAGTGATGGGCCCGAGCTGCGTTGGGTGCCACCCCGCTGTGAACATCCTCCTCCCCATTCTCCTCCTCATCCTCCTTTCTGAGCCACTTCTAAAAGACTTGCATGAAAGTGTTAGAGATGACCCCTCTTCCTACTCCTCGTCCTGGGACACATACTTTTCCATCATCGCCCTAAGTGTTTTCTCAAGGAGACATAGAAGTGGTATTGTAATGCTGATAACGGCGTCATCGCCACTGGCCATGTTGGTGGAGTACTCAAAACAGCGCAACAGGGCACACAGGTCTCACATGGAGGCCCAGTCATTGGTGGTGAAGTGGTGCTGTTCCGCAGTGCGACTCACCCATGCGTGCTGCAGCTGAAACTCCACTATGGCCTGCTGCTGCTCGCACAGTCTCTCCAGTATGTGCAAGGTGGAGTTACACTTGGTGGGCACGTCGCATATGAGGCGGTGAGCGGGAAGGCCGAAGTTACGCTGTAGAGCAGACAGCCGAGCGGCGGCAGGATGAGAACGCCGGAAGCGCGCACAGACGGCCCGCACTTTATGCAGCAGTTCAGACATGTCGGGGTAGTTGTGAATGAATTTATGCACCACCAAATTCAGCACATGCGCCAGGCAAGGGATGTGCGTCAAACCGGCTAGTCCCAGAGCGGCAACGAGATTTCGCCCATTATCGCACACCACCAGACCGGGCTTGAGGCTCACTGGCAGCAACCACTCGTCGAATGAGGAGGTGGTAGAAGAGGAGGAGGAAGCCGAGTAGGAAGAGGAGGCAACAGGAGGCAAAGAATGATGCCCTGCGATCCTTGGCGGCGGAGGGACATGCGCCAAACAGCTCTCTGCCTGGGGCCCAGCCGCCACTACATTTACCCAGTGTGCAGTTAGGGAGATATAGCGTTCCTGGCCGTGCTTACTGGTCCGCGTATCTGTGGTTAGGTGGACCTTGCCACAGATGGTGTTGCGCAGTGCACACTTGATTTTATCCGATACTTGGTTGTGCAGGGAGGGCACGGCTCTCCTGGAGAAGTAGTGGCGGCTGGGAACGACATACTGTGGGACAGCAAGCGACATGAGCTGTTTGAAGCTGTCCGTCTCCACCAGCCTGAATGACAGCATTTCAAAGGCCAGCAGTTTAGAAATGCTGGCATTCAGGGCCAGGGATCGAGGGTGGCTAGGTGGGAATTTACACTTTCTATCAAAGGTTTGTGAAATGGAGAGCTGAACGCTTCCGTGTGACATGGTGGAGATGCTTGGTGACGGAGGTGGTGTTGTTGGTGGCACATCCTCTGTTTGCTGGGCGGCAGGTGCCAACGTTCCTCCAGAGGCAGAGGAAGAGGCCGAGGCAGCAGCAGAAGAGGGAGCCTAAGCCCTTTCTTGGTTTTGAAGGTGCTTACTCCACTGCAGCCCGTGTCTCGCATGTAGATGCCTGGTCATGCAGGTTGTGCTAAGGTTCAGAACGTTAATGCCTCGCTTCAGGCTCTGATGGCACAGCGTGCAAACCACTCAAGTCTTGTCATCAGCACATTGTGTGAAGAAGTGCCATGCAGGTAACTCCTTGAAGCTGCCTTTGGTGTGCTCGGTCCCTGTTGACCTCATCGTCCCCTGCATCGTCTTCCACCCAGTTTTCCTCCCTGACCTCTTTTTCGGTCTGCACACTGCAGAAAGACGCAGCAGTTGGCACCTGTGTTTCATCATCATCAGAGACATGCTGAGGTGGTATTCCCATGTCCTCATCAGGAAACATAAGTGGTTGTGCGTCAGTGCATTCTATGTCTTAGACCCCTGGGGAAGGGCTAGGTGGATGCCCTTTGGAAACCCTGCCAGCAGAGTCTTCAAATAGCATAAGAGACTGCTGCATGACTTGAGGCTCAGACAGGTTCCCCGATATGCACGGGGGTGATGTGAAAGACTGATGGGCATGGGTTTCAGGCACCACCTCTGCGCTTTCTGCAAAAGACTGGGTGGGCGATAATGTGAATGTGCTGTATCCGCTGTCGGCCACCCAATTGACTAGCGCCTGTACTTGCTCAGGCCTTACCATCCTTAGAACGGCATTAGGCCCGACCAAATATCGCTGTCGATTCTGGCGGCTACTGGGACCTGAGGTAGTAGGTTCAGTAGGACGTGTAGCTGTGGCAGAACGGCCACGTCCTCTCCCTGCACCAGAGGCTCCACCAACACCACCACCACGACCATGACCGCGTCCCTTATTCGATTTTTGCCTCATAGTTAGCGTTTACAAAGCAAAGTAAAAATTGGTTAAGTCTGTTAAAAATAATTAACCGCCAATTAAAACCCTGATGTAGGGTATTGCACTCAAATATTTTTTTTTTTAACTCTATATGACAGCGGCATTTGTGGCCTAAATGTGACACTCACTTATGCACGTGTAATCCCAGATGTGCAATATATTAGAGGCTTTTTTCACCCCAGTAACCAAAAAGCCATATTTCTGGCCTAAATGTGACAGTCAATTATGCTTGTCTAATCCTAGATGTGCAGTATATTAGAGGCTTTTTTCACCCCAGTAACCAAAAAGCCGTATTTCTGGCCTAAATGTGACAGTCACTTATGCTTGTCTAATCCTAGATGTGCAGTATATCAGAGGCTTTTTTCACCCCAGTAACCAAAAAGCCGTATTTCTGGCCAAAATGTGACAGTCACTTATGCATGTGTAATCCCATAAGTGCAATATATTAGAGGCTTTTTTCACCCCAGTAACCAAAAAGCCGTATTTCTGGCCAAAATGTGACAGTCACTTATGCATGTGTAATCCCAGATGTGCAGTATATCAGAGGCTTTTTTCACCCCAGTATGCCAAAGCGGTATTTCTGGCCTAAATGTGACAGTCACTTATGCACATGTAATCCCAGATGTGCAATATATTAGAGGCTTTTTTCACCCCAGTAACCAAAAAGCCGTATTTCTGGCCAAAATGTGACAGTCACTTATGCACGTGTAATCCCAGATGTGCAGTATATCAGAGGCTTTTTTCACCCCAGTATGCCAAAGCGGTATTTCTGGCCTAAATGTGACAGTCACTTATGCATGTGTAATCCCAGATGTGCAATATATTAGAGGCTTTTTTCACCCCAGTAACCAAAAAGCTGTATTTCTGGCCTAAATGTTACAATCACTTATGCACGTGTAATCCCAGATGTGCACTATATTTAACAGATGTATTTTTTTAATCCCAGTAACCAAAAAGCTGTATTTCTGGATTTGCAGACATGCAGATAGCCTGTGTTGGTGCACTATCGTTGCATAAAATGGCTGCCGATCATGTATTGATATTGACTAACTGAATAAAAAAAAGTTCGTTTTCAGCAGTAGTTGGCTCAGGGCAGGCTTAAAAAAATTGTGCACTACATCCACAAAACACATTTGCTGTAGATCGCTGAATACAAAAAACAGTTCTTGATAAGATTTCTCCCTGATCTATCCCTCACAGCAGCTGCAGCCTCTCCCTACACTAATCCGAGCAGAGTGAAGGGCGGCGCTACGTGACTCCAGCTTAAATAGAGGCTGGGTCACATGCTGCAGTTGGCCAATCACAGCCATGCCAATAGTAGGCATGCCTGTGATGGCCTTTTGGGGCAAGTAGTATGACGCCTGTTGATTGGCTGCTGTGCAGCCTTTCAAACACCGCCAAGAAATCACTTTTACGTAAATGTTCGGTTTTGGGTGCCGAAAAACCTAAAGTTCGGTACGATTCGCTCAACTCTAGTCAAGAGGAAGATGAGCGACACCAGATCCAACAATGCAGACGAGCTGAAGGCCACTATCAAATCAACCTAGGTTTCTATAACACCTCAGCAGTGCCACAGGCTGATCGCCTCCATGCCATGTGGCACTGATACAGTAATTCATGCTAATGGAGCCCCAACCAAGTATTGAGTACATGCTTTTCAGTAGGCCAAAATTTCTGTATTAAAAATCATTTATTTAATTGGTCTTATATAATATTCCAATTTTCTGAGATACTGACTTTTGGGTTTTCATTAGCTGTAAGCCATAATCATCAACATTAACAGAAATAAAGAAATAATAGATCACACAGATGTAATGAGTTTGTAATGAGTTTCCCTTTCTGAATTGAATTACTGAAATAAATTAAATTTTCAATGATATTAAAATTTATTGAGATGCACCTGTACAACAAAAGAAAAATATCTCAAAACAAACATTTTTTGTGCTCAGGGAAAGAAATCTAAATTGCCAAAATTACAATAATATTCTTAAAAGTGATTTTGTGTACTATCCCTTTAAGGGGCATAATATTCACATTAAAGGATTTTTTACTTGTAACAGTCACAATGTGATTTATTGAAGTGTCCTTGTGGAAAAGTTTATGCTAGATCTTCTGGATGTGCCAGGGTTCGGATCAATGAACATTGATCCGCTATACGGGCAGCTATCTGGTAATGGGAAGAAGAAAATGATTGCAGAGGATAGTTCCAAAAAGAAATAAGGGAAAACCACTGTAGTTCGTCATTTCAGTAAGAAGGGGCATGGCGTTTAACCCCTTAAGGACTCAGCCCTATTTCACCTTAAGGACTTGGCCATTTTTTGCAAATCTGACCAGTGTCACTTTAAGTGCTGATAACTTTAAAACGCTTTGACTTATCCAGGCCATTCTGAGATAGTTTTTTCGTCACATATTGCACTTCATGACACTGGTAAAATGAAGTAAAAAAAATAATCATTTTTATTTATAAAAAAATACCAAATTTACCCAAAATTTGTAAAAAATAGCAAATTTCCAAGTTTCCATTTCTCTACTTCTATAATACATAGTAATACCTCCAAAAATAGTTATTACTTTACATTCCCCATATGTCTACTTCATGTTTGGATCATTTTGGGAATGATATTTTATTTTTTGGGGATGTTACAAGGCTTAGAAATTTAGAAGCAAATCTTGAAATTTTTCAGAAATTTTCAAAAACCCAATTTTTAGGGACCAGTTCAGGTCTGAAGTCACTTTGCGAGGCTTATATAATAGAAACCATCCAAACCACTATAAACTACACCCCTCAAGGTATTCAAAACTGATTTTACAAACGTCGTTAACCCTTTAGGTGTTCCACAAGAATTAATGGAAAATAGAGATACAATTTCATAATTTCACTTTTTTGGGAGATTTTCCATTTTAATAATTTTTTTCCAGTTACAAAGCAAGGGTTAACAGCCAAATCAAACTCATCATTTATAGCTCTGATTCTGTAGTTTACAGAAACACCCCATATGTGGTCGTAAACCGCTGTACGGGCACACGGCAGGGCACAGAAGGAAAGGAATGCCATACGGTTTTTGGAAGGCAGGTTTTGCTGGACTGTTTTTTTTGACACCATGTCCCATTTGAAGCCCCCCTGATGCACCCCTAGAGTAGAAACTCCATAAAAGTGACCCCATCTAAGAAACTACACCCCTCAAGGTATTCAAAACTGATTTTACAAACGTCGTTAACCCTTTAGGTGTTCCACAAGAACTAATGGAAAATAGGGATACAATTTCAAAATTTCACTTTTTTGGCAGATTTTTCCATTTGAATAATTTTTTTCCAGTTACAAAGCAAGGGTTAACAGCCAAACCAAACTCAATATTTATAGCCCTGATTCTTTAGTTTACAGAAACACCCCATATGTGGTCGTAAACCACTGTACGGGCACACGGCAGGTCGCAGAAGGAAAGGAATCCCATACGGTTTTTGGAAGGCAGGTTTTGCTGGACTGTTTTTTTTGACACCATGTCCCATTTGAAGCCCCCCTGATGCACCCCTAGAGTAGAAACTCCAAAAAAGTGACCCCATTTTAGAAACTATGGGATAGGGTGGCAGTTTTGTTGGTACTAGTTTAGGGTACATATGATTTTTGGTTGCTCTATATTACACTTTTTGTGAGGCAAGGTAACAATTAAGTAATTGAAATAGCTGTTTTGGCACCGTTTTTATTTTTCGTTATTTACAACATTCATCTGACAGGTTAGATCATGTGATATTTTTATAGACCATGTTGTCACGGATGCGGCGATACCTAATATGTATACTTATTTTTTATTTATGTAAGTTTTACACAATGATTTCTTTTTTTAAACAAAAAAAATCATGTTTTAGTGTCTCCATATTCTGAGAGCCATAGTTTTTTCAGGTTTTTGGGCTATTATCTTAGGTAGGGTCTAATTTTTTGCGGGATGAGATGACTGTTCGATTGGCACTATTTTGGGGTGCATATTACTTTTTGATCGCTTGCTATTACACTGTTTGTGATGGTTTATTTAGCACAGTTTTTTTTTTTTATGGTATTTATCTGAGGGGTTAGGTCATGTGATATGTTTATAGAGCCGGTCGATACAAACGCGGTGATACCAAATATGTATACTTTTTTTTATTTATGTAAGTTTTACACAATAAACGCAGCAATACCTAATATTTATACTTTTTTTTTTCCCTATTTTTCACCAATTTTTTTTTACTTTATTTGGGGAAAATGACGTTTTAGTTTATTTTTTACCTGAAACTTAATATTTTTTGGGGAAAATTTTATTTTTTCAACTTTTTTTTTCACTTTATTTTTTTTCCCACTTTGGGACTTGAACTTTTGGGAGTCTAATCCTTTACAATGCATTCCAATACTTCTGTATTGGAATGCATTGGCTGTATGAGTAATACTGTGTGTATTACTCATACAGCTTCCTGCCTGTGAGATCCAGGGGACTGGATCTCACAGGCTCGTCACTGGAAGGCAGCGCGATGCCTTCCTTAGACATCGCGCTGCCTTCCATGCCATCGGGTCCCCCCCACAGCCCCATGGGGACCCGATGGCACCACCGCCGCTGCAGCCGCAACTTAGAAAAGCCGCAAACCGCAGGTCTGAATTGACCTGCGGTTTGCGGCGATCGCCAACACGGGGGGGTCATGGGACCCCCCCGCGCATTTAGCCGAGGTGCCTGCTCAATGATTTGAGCAGGCACCTTGTTCCGATCACCGCCCGCCGGGC
Organism: Bufo bufo; assembly: GCF_905171765.1. Taxonomy (NCBI): domain Eukaryota; kingdom Metazoa; phylum Chordata; class Amphibia; order Anura; family Bufonidae; genus Bufo; species Bufo bufo. The sequence goes on from NC_053393.1 coordinate 354,339,686, forward strand.
GGCGGTGATCGGAACACTACATGACGTACCGGTAAATCATGGGTCCTTAAAGGGACACTGACAGTCCCAAAAAGCATATTTAGGTATATATATGACAGTACAGGTCTTATAAAGTGTATTAGAATCATCTAAGTATCCCCCCTGTCCACCTTATAAATACAGTAAAATGAAGTTTTATAACCTGCTTGAATCGTGTTCAATCTGCCCAAGGGGCGGCGTTTCATCTCAACTTGCGCCCAGCCAGCCTCGCCACAACTGCCGTTTGAAGCGCCGCCAAGCTCATCAATATTCACTTCGCTGGGCGGCTACTAGTGTCCCCGGTCATCTTCAGCGCATGCGCCCGGCACCCTCACTGGCCGGGATCGCATCGCGCCTGCGCACAGTCTGATTCTCAGAGGCCAATGCAGCCTCTGCTTTATGCGCATGCGCCGGACACAGTTCAGAGCAGCGCTTCAGAGTAGCCGCCCAGCGAAGTGAATATTGATGAGCTGGGGGGCGCTTCAAACGGCAGTTATGGTGAGGCTGGCTGGGCGCAAGTTGAAATGAAACGCCGCCCCTTGGGCAGATTGAACACGATTCAAGCAGGTTATAAAACTTCATTTTACTGTATTTATAAGGTGGACAGGGGGGATACTTAGATGATTCTAATACACTTTATAAGACCTGTACTGTCATATATATACCTAAATATGCTTTTTGGGCCTGTCAGTGTCCCTTTAAGGACTCGGGAAACATGCCGTACCGATATGTCATGTTCCCCCTCCCCTCTCTGTGTGTTTCCAATAACCCGCCCACACACTGTGACACATGTAATGTGCTGGTCTGCAGGGGAGAACACGTGAGGTTCACGGTGGGCCGAAAGGTACAATAGTTCATCAGGTACTCACGGTTAGCAGATGCCTCCCTGGGCCAGCAGTGCAGTGAAGGGGAGAACAGCACAAGATTCTCCGGGGCACACTCTATTACAGGGGACACCGTCCAGGTGGTGATCGAGGTGCCCTTGATGGTGATTGGATTTTCTGGGTGCTTGTGCGGCTGGGCCCCTGCTTAGGTAATGTTGTGACTCCAGCACCTTGATGGTGCAAAATGATGAGAGTGGTTGTAGTATAGAAATAGAAGAACTTTACTGTAACCAGGATCTTGACAGCAATTTTACATCCAGTTATAAAACAGTCTCTTATGAACATGTAGTTTGGATGTGGCAAATCCAAGTAACAGGCTGTATATGTGGCTATATCTCAGGCTACCGTAGGAAGTTGTGTACTCACTGGTATTCAGTTCTTTGCCTTGCTCTAGTCTCAGTAAAGGTAGTTCAAGTCCTTATCTTCTACACACAAGTAATGTCACAGATGGCATATCTGTCCTTGAAGTAACGGTGAGGCTGCCGGGAGCTAATAAACCTTCACCTTATTACAAAGGCGCCTAGAGCCTAGAATAATGTCTATTGTTCTTCCTTTGTCTTTCCACAATAAACTTAATAAAATCCACTTGGCACTCCAGAAGAGTTGACGGTAGAATACAGACTTCACCTCTGCCTATTTTCCTGGCTTGACACTGAGACCATGAATTGGCTCCTCTGGGCCGTGGAGCTCAAGAGAGAGCTGAGAGGAAGGGGTCCTCTACTTCCCCCCCTGCCTCTCACTCCATCTCCTCCTGCTTCCACAGTCTAACTCCAACCAGCCTCACTAGGCCTGAACTGTAGCATATACAGTTGCAAGAATAAGTATGTGAACCCTTTGGAATGATATGGATTTCTGCACAAATTGGTCATAAAATGTGATCTGATCTTCATCTAAGTCACAACAATAGACAATCACAGTCTGCTTAAACTAATAACACACAAAGAATTAAATGTTACCATGTTTTTATTGAACACACCATGTAAGCATTCACAGTGCAGGTGGAAAAAGTATGTGAACCCTTGGATTTAATAACTGGTTGAACCTCCTTTGGCAGCAATAACTTCAACCAAACGTTTCCTGTAGTTGCAGATCAGACATGCACAACGGTCAGGAGTAATTCTTGACCATTCCTCTTTACAGAACTGTTTCAGTTCAGCAATATTCTTGGGATGTCTGGTGTGAATCACTTTCTTGAGGTCATGCCACAGCATCTCAATCGGGTTGAGGTCAGGACTCTGACTGGGCCACTCCCGAAGGCGTATTTTCTTCTGTTTAAGCCATTCTGTTGTTGATTTACTTCTATGCTTTGGGTCGTTGTCCTGTTGCAACACCCATCTTCTGTTGAGCTTCAGCTGGTTGACAGATGGCCTTAAATTCTTCTGCAAAATGTCTTGATAAACTTGGGAATTCATTTTTTCTTCGATGATAGCAATCCGTCCAGGCCCTGACGCAGCAAAGCAGCCCCAAACCATGATGCTTCAACCACCATACTTCACAGTTGGGATGAGGTTTTGATGTTGGTGTGCTGTGCCTCTTTTTCTCCACACATAGTGTTGTGTGTTTCTTCCAAACAACTCAACTTTGGTTTCATCTGTCCACAGAATATTTTGCCAGTACTGCTCTGGAACATCCAGGTGCTCTTGTGCAAACTGTAAACAAGCAGCAATGTTTTTTTTGGACAGCAGTGGCTTCCTCTGTGATATCCTCCCATGAAATCCATTCTTGTTCAGTGTTTTACGTATCGTAGATTCGCTAACAGTGATGTTAGCGTATGCCAGAGACTTTTGTAAGTCTTTAGCTGATACTCTAGGATTCTTCTTCACCTCATTGAGCAGTCTGCGCTGTGCTCTTGCAGTCATCTTTACAGGACGGCCACTCCTAGGGAGAGTAGCAGCAGTGCTGAACTTTCTCCATTTATAGACAATATGTCTTACCGTGGACTGATGAACAGCAAGGCTTTTGGAGATACTTTTATAACCCTTTCCAGCTTTATGCAAGTCAAGAATTCTTAATTGTAGGTCTTCTGAGAGCTCTTTTGTGCGAGGCATCATTCACATCAGGCAATGCTTCTTGTGAAAAGCAAACCCAGTATTGGTGTATGTTTTTTATAGTGCAGGGCAGCTGTAACCAACACCTCCAATCTCATCTCATTGATTGGACTCCAGTTGGCTGACACCTCACTCCAATTAGCTCTTGGAGATGTCATTAGTCTAGGGGTTCACATACTTTTTCCACCTGCACTGTGAATGTTTATATGGTGTGTTCAACAAAAAGGTGGTAACATTTAATTCTTTGTGTGTTATTAGTTTAAGCAGACTGTGATTGTCTATTGTTGTGACTTAGATGAAGATCAGATCACATTTTATGACCAATTTGTGCAGAAATCCATATCATTCCAAAGGGTTCACATACTTTTTCTTGCAACTGTATACTGTGGTGCTATCCCCATCTAGTGGTGGAATGTGTGGAATGCACCTAACAGCCTGGTAACAGGGATTCTACATAAGAATAAAATATAGCATGATATAACATGACATAAAAAGCTTTTGCAGTGTCCACATACACTAGTGGGACGCTGCACACAGCACAACCTTCAGTGTATCTGTGCACAGCTGCATACTGACTGCTGGAAGCTGCCTGTGAACTGATAGCACAATTTACCTGGATTTCCATGGTTTTTCCCTCATTTGTAGTGCATGCACACTGTTAGGCTGAAACACATTTCAAGAGAATCTGTCTCTTTGTCGACTGTTTTGGGAGGCAGTCAGGGGCATGAGCTATTGTTTAATGTGTCGCTCCTGTAGCTGTCTGACTTCGACAGCAACTTGATTCAACTATGCAGTGGGTTGCATTAGCCACCCTGCTGTGTATTAGGAGCTGTTCAGCCTATCTGGCTGAAGTGGAAAAGCTGTGTCATCAGAATGACATTATATAGTCGGATTCAACTGACAAGCAATGATGGAACAGCAATGATTTTCTCCCACCAATCCTATGGGGCCAATGCACTCAAATGGCAGCTGAGGGAAATAAAAAGGGGCCTGCCCCGGTCATCAGTGGCTATTCAGCAGGACTTCAGCCTAGGGACTAAGGTTCCAGCTGGTAGACTTCAGAACTGCACTTCTGCCCAACCTCGAACCAAGAAATTCAGTCGGAGAGTCCAGGTTGGGACGATCGGGTCAGCTGGCCACATACCTCGCTGTGCACAGCTGGCTCCCTAAGCTTGCCACTACCTCCTCTAGGTGGGTGCCCGTCCAAAGCGGGGGTACTACTGGCTGCAGTAGTTGGTCCGGGGTCCCCCCAAAGTCGCAGAGGTTTAATCCACAACTCCTGTGCGGCCTGTCCCCCCAAACATATGAGTTTCAGAATGGCCTGCTGATGTTTACCCCGGGCTGTGCTGAAGTTGGTGGTGAAGGTGTGTGGCTGACTGGATGAGCAGGTGGAAGAAGAGGAGGAGGAAGCCGAGTAGGAGGAGGAGGCAACAGGAGGCAAAGAATGTTGCCCTGCGATCCTTGGCGGCGGAAGGACGTGCGCCAAACAGCTCTCCGCCTGGGGCACAGCCGCCACTACATTTACCCAGTGTGCAGTTAGGGAGATATAGCGTCCCTGGCCGTGCTTACTGGTCCACGTATTTGTGGTTAGGTGGACCTTGCCACAGATGGCGTTGCGCAGTGCACACTTGATTTTATCGGATACTTGGTTGTGCAGGGAAGGCACGGCTCTCTTGGAGAAGTAGTGGCGGCTGGGAACAACATACTGTGGGACAGCAAGCGACATGAGCTGTTTGAAGCTGTCTGTGTCCACCAGCCTGAATGACAGCATTTCATAGGCCAGTAGTTTAGAAATGCTGGCATTCAGGGCCAGGGATCGAGGGTGGCTAGGTGGGAATTTACGCTTTCTCTCAAATGTTTGTGAGATGGAGAGCTGAACGCTGCCGTGTGACATGATTGAGATGCTTGGTGACAGAGGTGGTGGTGTTGGTGGTACATCCTCTGTTTGCTGGGCGGCAGGTGCCAACGTTCCTCCAGAGGCGGAGGAAGAGGCCGAGGCGGCAGCAGCAGAAGAGGTAGTAGGGGGAGCCTGAGTGAGTTCCTTGTTTTTAAGGTGTTTACTCCACTGCAGTTCATGCTTTGCATGCAGGTACCTGGTCATGCAGGTTGTGCTAAGGTTCAGAACGTTAATGGATTGCTTCAGGCTCTGATGGCACAGCGTGCAAACCACTCGGGTCTTGTTGTCAGCACATTGTTTGAAGAACTGCCACGCCAGGGAACTCCTTGAAGCTGCCTTTGGGGTGCTCGGTCCCAGATGGCGGTGGCCAGTAGCAGACGGACTCTCTTGGCGGCGGGTGTTCTGCTTTTGCCCACTGCTCCCTCTTTTGCTACGCTGTTGGCTCGGTCTCACCACTGCCTCTTCCTCCGAACTCTGAAAGTCAGTGGCACGACCTTCATTCCATGTAGGGTCTAGGACCTCATCATCCCCTGCATCGTCTTCCACCCAGTCTTCCTCCCTGACCTCCTGTTCAGTCTGCACACTGCAGAAAGACGCAGCAGTTGGCACCTGTGTTTTGTCATCATCATAGACGTGCTGAGGTGGTATTCCCATGTCCTCATCATCAGGAAACATAAGTGGTTGTGCGTCAGTGCATTCTATGTCTTCCACCGCTGGGGAAGGGCTAGGTGGATTCCCTTGGGAAACCCTGCCAGCAGAGTCTTCAAACAGCATAAGAGACTGCTGCATAACTTGAGGCTCAGACAGTTTCCCTGATATGCATGGGGGTTATGTGGGTGGGGGTGGTTTTCATGCGCCATCTGTGCGCTTTCTGCAGAAGACTGGGTGGGAGATAATGTGAATGTGCTGGATCCACTGTCGGCCACCCAATTGACTAATGCCTGTACCTGCTCAGGCCTTGCCATCCTTAGAACGGCATTGGGCCCCACCAAATATCGCTGTAAATTCTGGCGGCTACTGGGACCTGAGGTAGTTGGTTCACTAGGACGTGTGGCTGTGGTAGAACGGCCACGTTCTCTCCCAGCACCAGAGGGTCCACTAACACCACCACGACCATGTCCACGTCCGCGTCCCTTACTAGATGTTTTCCTCATTGTTACCGTTCACCACAATAAGAAAAAAAATATTTGGGCCCAATGTATTGAATTCAAATTCAGGCCTTTTTTACAGGCACCTAACACTATCTAGCTATCTACTTAGGTACCGTATTACACTAATACAGGCACAGCAGTAACCACAGATTTAGCTGAATATAAATTGTAGGCCTATTATTTAGGCGGTGGATGACAGGTATACGTTTACGGACAGAATTAGACTTGGTGATGTACGGTAGCGTTTGAAGTTATTATTGAGAATGACCCTATCCGCACCTTCAATCTAATATACCCTTTTATGGATAGATTTAAACTTGGCCTGATACAGCAGAAACCACTGATTTAGAGAATTGCTAAGTTGGGAATTGTATTTCAACCCAGAACAAAAACTGTGCTTTGGCGGACACTAAATAAATTGACCAGCCACAGCAGTAACAACAGATTTAGCTGAATATAAATTGTAGGCCTATTATTTAGGCGCTGGATGACAGGTATACGTTTACGGACAGAATTAGACTTGGAAATGCACGGTAGTGTGTGAAGTTATTGAGGATGACCCTATCAGCACCTTCAATGTAATATACCCTTTTATGGATAGATTTAAACTTGGCCTGATACAGCAGAAAATAATTATTTATGGAATTGCTAAGTTGGGAATTGTATTCAACCCAGAACAATAACTGTGCTTTGGCCGACACTAAATAACTTTGCCAGGCACAGCAGTAACCACAGATTTAGCTGAATATAAATTGTAGGCCCATTATTTAGGCGCTGGATGACAGGTATACGTTTACGGACAGAATTAGACTTGGTGATGCACGGTAGCGTTTGAAGTTATTGAGAATGACCCTATCAGCACCTTCAATGTAATATACCCTTTTATGGATAGATTTAAACTTGGCCTTATAAAGCAGAAAACTATTATTTAGGGAATTGCTAAGTAGGGAATTGTATTCAACCCAGAACAAAAACTGTGCTTTGGCAGACACTAAATAACTTTGCCAGGCACGGCAGTAACCACAGATTTAGCTGAGTATAAATTGGAGACCTAGTATTTTGGCGGTGGATGACAGCTATACGTTTACGGACAGAATTAGACTTGGTGATGCATGGAAGCGTTTGAAGTTATTGAGAATGACCCTATCCGCACCTTCAATCTAATATACCCTTTTATGGATAGATTGAAACTTGGCCTGATACAGCAGAAAACAATTATTTAGGGAATTGCTAAGTTGGGAATTGTATTCAACCCAGAACAAAAACTGTGCTTTGGCAGACAGCAGACAGTATTACAATTGGCTAGCCACAGCTGAAACACCAGATTTAGGGTACTGCTATTTTGGCAATTGTATTTTACCCCTCAATAAAATAGCAAGCACAGCCAAGCCCCTGCTGTAGGATATAGCAAAAATACAACAACACACTATTGATGGTTAAAAATGGACTTGGTGGCAGCTTGTGCTGGCGCACCACAAGACACAGAATGGCCGCCGATCACCCCAGAAAAAAGTGACTGAAAAACGCTCTGGTCAGCCTTAAAACAGTGAGCAATCGAATTGCACAGGTTGTATGATACACAGCTGTACATCGATCACTTCAGTAAGTAAATCCCTGCCTAATCTGGCCCTAACAGCAGCAGCTGCTTCCTATCCCTACACTGATCAGAGCAGAGTGACGTGCAGCGCTACGTGACTCCAGCTTAAATAGAGGCTAAGTCACATGCTGCACTGGCCAATCACAGCCATGCCAATAGTAGGCATGGCTGTGATGTCCTCTTGGGGCAAGTAGTATGACGCTTGTTGATTGGCTGCTTTGCAGCCTTTCAAAAAGCGCCAAGAAAGCGCCGAACACCGAACCCGGACTTTTACGAAAATGTTCGGGTTTGGGTCCGTGTCACGAACACCCCACAATTCAGTACGAACCCGAACTATACCGTTCGGGTTTGCTCATCTCTACTTGTGACCTTTCAGCCCTTCTGGTTGAGACCACACAGAGCCTCTCAGGCTCCCCTCTCTTTCAGGCTTCCTCAGCCTCTCTCTCTCCAAGTCATACACAGAGGGTTGTTTTATTCCTCCTTGATTACAGCAGCAGGCCTCACCTGCGATCACCTCCGACAAAAGAGAATACATGTAGTGGAAGGGTGTGGACTGGCAGATCCCACTACCAAACCTATCCCCCAGTACACATGAAATCCAGCCCAGAAAAACATCTAGACAAAATAGTCTCAGTAAACTACACTTTGCTGAAACCACTGCAGCTTTCGGGATTTCAGTTATCTCACCCATCTGAGGTATCTGGGTGTGATATACACGCCTCCCAGCCCTTATACTGTACACATCACCACAATATATATACAGTATATATATTTATATAAATATTTTGTCTTAGGTTCATGGTGTAACATACTTTCCCTAACACATATTCTGGTTATCTGTTGTGCAAAATAGGTATAAAACGAAAGATACGGCAACATCAGTAATATTTCTTATGGAACCTGAATATAGAAAACTATAATAACCAATAGAAATACACAGATGATTGTGTGACATAATGGAAACAATTATTGGCAATAGAAGGATGAGACAGTTCTGAGCATTTTTCAGAAGGGACATTCATTCATCTTATCAATGGAGATGACGTACACAGCAGGCATTTGATTTCCTTTGGGGACTGAATAGCAGACTATACTTGTATTAAGGATATTCTCTTGAGAAACCCATGAATTGAATAACTTTCACAAATAACCTCTGCAAAGAAATAATATCAGTGCTAATATGGAGTATAATATGCATAGAAATTTTGTGATTAGATGAATTTTACATGATGCCATTTTAGAAATTGTGGATCTATTTTAGCTAGTAGGCAACTAGTAAAAACCTTGTCTACCATGAATGATTTATTCAGAGTTATGCATTTATATCATAGATTTATAGGGAAAATAATGGTAAGATAAATCACTGCAAAAGGTGCACTACAACAATATGCAAATGATAATATAACTAAACCCTCACGCTGGTGTTAAAAATTAGATTTTACCCAATATATTCCGGTCAAGAACATATCGGAGCCCGCGCACCCCATCAAGATATCTCAGTGTAGCGTGGGACCTAACCATAACCTACCTGTAGTGTGTGAACACTGATAGGTGCAAAAGTCAGACTCACAGCCAAAGCTCCCAAAAACCTCCAAAGTAGGATCACAAATACAATGGTTGGAGGGAGGAGGCTGTGATCCCCACCTATGAAAGGCACATGTGACGCAGGCTACCCGGTGCACCACAATTTTACCAAAGATCAAAACCGGCACATTCTATACATATAACAAAACCAAATCACTGAATAAAGTGGCCTAAATGGGAGGTAGTACTCAGAACCGCGGGGATCAGAAACATTTTTTTTTTGTATGTTTAACCCCCTGCAGCCCTCTTTGGTATGTGCTGGCGGGCTGTGCAGGGGGGGAGAAGCGGGCGGTGCGGGAGGGCAGGCGCACGATCATCTGCCCGCCCCTTCTCTCAGGATGGCTGAGCTTGTAAAGCAGAGTGCTTGAAACAGCTCAGATCATCACACAGATATCAGCTGTTTAACCCCTGCCATGCTGCGGTCCATAGGGACCGCTGTATGGAAGGGGTTAACATGGAGGGAGCTCCTTCCTTCTCCCATCTGGGGCTGCTGTGCCTTTTCAGCTCCCGATTCTTGATAGGATCACAGAGGGAGGGGGCCCGCCTCCCTCCCCATCACCCGCTGCTCTGTTGTGGCAGTGAGTGATGGTTACCATGGCAACCGGAAGCCTTCACAGGCTTCCGGCTGTCCATGGTGCTGATCAGACTTCTGCTAAAGGCAGAAGTCTGATCAGACTAAGTGTAAAGTGAAAATACAGTACCGTACACTATATAGTGTACTGTACTGTACTATATTATACAAACATCAGACCTACTGGATCTTCAAGAACCAAGTGGGTCTGGGTAAAAAAACAAAACAAAACATTTATCACTGATTAAAAATGTAAAAAAAAAAAAATTCCCTACACATGTTTGATATCACCGCATCCGTAACGACCTGATCTATAACACGGTCATGTTAATTTCTCCGCACGGTGAATGCCATAAAAAAACTAAAACTATGATGAAATTGAAATTTTGCCCACCTTACTTCCCAAAAAAGGTAATAAAAGTGATCAAAAAAGTCGTATGTATGCCAAAATAGTACCAATCAAACAGTTACGTCATCACTCAAAAAATGAGCCCCTACATGAGACAATGGCCCAAAAAATAAAAAAAAACTATGGCTCTCAGACTAAACGTAAAAAAAATAATAAAAAAAGTAGACATATTAGGTATCACCGCGTCCGTAAGAACCTGCTCTATAAAAATACCACATGACCTGAGGTGAACACCATAAAAAAATTTAAACGGTGTAAAAAAAGCCATTTTTTGTCACCTTACATAACAAAAAGTGTAGTAGCAAGCGATCAAAAAGTCGTATGCCCCCCAAAATTATGCCAATCTAACCATCATCTCATCCCACAAAAATGATACCCTACCTAAGACAATCGCCCAAAAACTGAAAAAACTAGGACTTTCAGTCTTTGGAGACACTAAAACATGATTATTTTTTTGTTTCAAAAATTATATTATTGTGTAAAACTTACAAAATCAAAAGAAAGTATACATATTAGGTATCGCCACGTCCGTAACGACCAGCTCTATAAAAATATCATATGACATAACCCCTCAGGTGAACACTATCAAAAAATAAAATAAAAACTGTGCTAAAAAAACATTTGTTTTGTCACCTTACATCACTAAAAGTGCAACACCAAGCGATCAAAAAGGCGTATGCCCCCCACATTGGTGCCAATCTAACCGTCACCTCATGCTGCAAAACATGATATGCTACATAAGACAATCGCCCCAAAAAAAAAAAAAACTATAGCTCTCAGACATTTTTTTTCTTTTTTTTTATGATATTACTGTGTAAAACCTAAATAAATAAAAAAAAGTATACATATTAAGTATTTCCACGTCCGTAAGAACCTGCTATATAAAAATATCACATGACCTAACTCCTCAGGTGAACACTGTAAAAAAAATAAAAATACAAACGGTGTCAAAAAAGCTATTTTTTTGTTACCTTACATCACAAAAAGTGTAATTGCAAGCGCTCAAAAACTCGTATGCACCTCAAAATAGTGCCAATCTAACCGTAATCCCATCCTGCAAAAATGATACCCAACCTGAGACATTCTCCTAAAAACTGAAAAAACTATGTCTCTCAGACTATGGAGACACTAAAACATGATTTTTTTAAAATTATATTACTATATAAAACCTAAATAAATAAAAAAGGTATACATATTAGGTATCGCCGCGTCTGTAAAAACCTGCTCTATAAAAATAGCACATTATCTAACCTGTCAGAGGAATGTTGTAAATAATAAAAAATTTAAACTGTGCCAAAACAGCAATTTTTTTGAAAACTTTCCATTTTAATCCATTTTTTCCCATAACAAAGCAAGGGTTAACAGCCAAATAAAACTCAATATTTATTGCCCTGATTCTGTAGTTTACAGAAATGCCCAAAATGTGGTCGTAAACTGCTGTATGGCCACACGGCATGGCGCAGAAGGAAAGGAACGCCATATGGTTTTTGGAAGGCAGTTTTTGCTGGACTGTTTTTTTGATACCATGTCCCATTTGAAGCCCCCCTGATGAACCCCTAGAGTAGAAACTCCAAAAAATGACCCCATTTAAGAAATTACACCCCTCAAAGTATTCAAAACGGATTTTACAAACTTTATTAACCCTTTAAGTGTTCCACAAGAGTTAATGGCAAATGGAGATGAAATTTCAGAATTTCTATTTTTTTGTTACTTTGCCTCACAAAAAGTGTAATATAGAGCAACCAAAAATCATATGTACCCTAAAATAGTACTAATAAAACTGCCACCTTATCCCGTAGTTTTGAAAATGGGGTGACTTTTTTGGAGTTTCTACTCTAGGGGTACATCAGGGGGCTACAAATGGGACATGGTGTCTAAAAACCAATCCAGCAAAATCTGCCTTCCAAAAACCAAATGGCGTTCCTTTCCTTCTGCGCCCTGCTGTGTGACCGTACAGCAGTTTACGACCACATATGGGTGTTTCAGTAAACTTCAGATTTAGAGTAATAAATATTGAGTTTGGTTTGGCTGTTAACCCTTGCTTTGTTACTGGAAAAAAAATGATTAAAATGGAAAATCTTCCAAAAAAGTGAAATTCTGAAATTTTATCTCCATTTTCCATTAAATCTTATGGAACGCCTAAAGGGTTAATAAAGCTTGTAAAATCAGTTTTGAATACCTTGACAGGTGTAGTTTCTTAGATGTGGTCACTTTTATGGATTTTCTATTCTAGGGGTGCATCAGGGGTTCTTCAAATGGGACATGGTGTAAAAAAAAAAAAGGCCATCAAAATCTGCCTTCCAGAAACCATATGGCGTTCCTTTTCTTGTGCGCCTGCCGTTTGGTCATACAGCAGTTTACAACCACATATGTTTCTGTAAACTACAGGATCAGGGCAATAAATATTGAGTTTTGTTTGGCTGTTAACCCTTGCTTTGTTACTGGAAAAAATGGATTAAAATGGAAAATTTGTCAAAATATTTGACAAATTCTGAAATTTATACACAAACGGAAAATGCAAATGTGATCGCACACTGCATCCAGCACTCTGCCCTCCATGCTGGATGAGACATTGGTTTATATTTTGGCCAAAGTATAGTAAGCCACTCACCGCGTCAAGGTCGTCTCAATTGAGTGGTCCCTAACTCTTGTTCCTACCTGTTCATGGGCCATGACAGCCACATAAAATCCAGGGAATGCAGGTCAGCATGCAAGCCAAGTACACTTTGCTTGTAACCCCGTCCGGTGCCATTACAGCTTTCATCGGGTCCAGGGATGCAAGTACCAACATGCATGCTGAACCCACCATATACTTCTCCTGGAGCCAGATGGCTAATGGTAGGTTCTATATAAGCAGACTCAGTTTTATACTGACTTTAAAACCAGCCTCCAGGACAGATTAACTGGTCAGGTGTGCTTGACTCAAAGGAGATCGCCACGCCTCCAATATATGCTACAAAGAAAAAAATATAAGGGGTTGAGTCCGCACAACCTGCCTGCAGGTGCACATCACTATGGCGAAATACATACACAAACGGAAAATGCAAATGTGATCGCACACTGCATCCAGCACTCTGCCCTCCATGCTGGATGAGACATTGGTTTATATTTTGGCCAAAGCATAGTAAGTCACTCACCGCGTCAAGGTCGTCTCAATTGAGTGGTCCCTAACTCTTGTTCCTACCTGTTCATGGGCCATGACAGCCACATAAAATCCAGGGAATGCAGGTCAGCATGCAAGCCAAGTACACTTTGCTTGTAACCCCGGCCGGTGCCATTACAGCTTTCATCGGGTCCAGGGATGCAAGTACCAACATGCATGCTGAACCCACCATATACTTCTCCTGGAGCCAGATGGCTAATGGTAGGTTCTATATAAGCAGACTCAGTTTTATACTGACTTTAAAACCAGCCTCCAGGACAGATTAACTAGTCAGGTGTGCTTGACTCAAAGGAGATCGCCACGCCTCCAATATATGCTACAAAGAAAAAAATATAAGGGGTTGAGTCCGCACAACCTGCCTGCAGGTGCACATCACTATGGCGAAATACATACACAAACGGAAAATGCAAATGTGATCGCACACTGCATCCAGCACTCTGCCCTCCATGCTGGATGAGACATTGGTTTATATTTTGGCCAAAGCATAGTAAGCCACTCACCGCGTCAAGGTCGTCTCAATTGAGTGGTCCCTAACTCTTGTTCCTACCTGTTCATGGGCCATGACAGCCACATAAAATCCAGGGAATGCAGGTCAGCATGCAAGCCAAGTACACTTTGCTTGTAACCCCGTCCGGTGCCATTACAGCTTTCATCGGGTCCAGGGATGCAAGTACCAACATGCATGCTGAACCCACCATATACTTCTCCTGGAGCCAGATGGCTAATGGTAGGTTCTATATAAGCAGACTCAGTTTTATACTGACTTTAAAACCAGCCTCCAGGACAGATTAACTGGTCAGGTGTGCTTGACTCAAAGGAGATCGCCACGCCTCCAATATATGCTACAATAACTTTTGTAGAACACCTAAAGGGTTAACAAAGTTTGTGAAATCAGTTTTGAATACCTTGAGGGGTGTAGTTTCCAAAATGGGGTCATTTTTGGGTGGTTTCTATTATGTAAGCCTCACAAAGTGACTTCAGACCTGAACTGGTCCTTAAAAAGTGGGTTTTGGAAAATTTCAGAAAAATTTCAAGATTTGCTTCTAAACTTCTAAGCCTTGTAACTTACCCAAAAAATAAAATGTCATTCCCAAAATGATCCAAACATGAAGTAGACATATGGGGAATGTAAAGTAATAACTATTTTAGGAGTTATTACTATGTATTATAGTAGTAGAGAAATTGAAACTTGGAAATTATCAAATTTTTCTAAATGTTTTCTAAATTTTGTATTTTTTTATAAATCAAAAAAAAAATTTTGGACTCGATTTTACCACTGTCATGAAGTACAATATGTGTCGAAAAAACAATCTCAGAATGGCCTGGATAAGTAAAAGCGTTTTAAAGTTATTCACACATAAAGTGACACTGGTCAGATTTACAAAAAATGGCCTGGTCCTTAAAGGGAACCTGTCACCGGGATTTTGTGTATAGAGCTGAGGACATGGGTTTCTAGATCTCTGCTAGCACATCCGCAATACCCAGTCCCTATAGCTCTGTGTGCTTTTATTGTGTAAAAAAAACGATTTGATACATATGCAAATTAACCTGAGATGAGTCCTGTCCCTGACTCATCTCACGTACAGGACTCATCTCAGGTTAATTTGCATATGTATCAAATGTTGGTTTTTTTACACAATAAAAGCACACAGAGCTATAGGGACTGGGTATTGCAGATGTGCTAGCAGAGATCTAGCAACCCATGTCCTCAGCTCTATACACAAAATCCCGGTGACAGGTTCCCTTTAAGGTGAAAATGAGCCCGGTCCATAAGGGGTTAAAGGTGAAAAAAATTCTGAAATGATTTATCTTTGTCTCATTTTTTTACATCACAGAAACCTGACATTTTAACAGGAGTGTGTACACTTTTTATATCCACTGTATATTCAGAGCATTATCAAGATGTCTATTTTTGGATTAAAGTATAGACTTAAAGTGGCTTACTAAATTAATGATTGAAGATCATTCCAATTAAAAATCCACGACAGGTTACACACATGGCATATAATACTAGAATATGGAATTGTACTGTATAAATTCTTTTTTGGGCAATTCTTACCATTATAATTTTTTTGTGTAAGTTCCACTCCTCATTTTGTCTTATAAAAAGAGGCCTGATGCAAGCGCATTTATCATCACGTATTCCATCTGTTCTTTCTTGTAGTATGGATCTATTGTCACAGTATGAATCTATTCATGTGGGTGTATAAAATACGTGCATAATACATCATGCACTACGTTTATCCATTTTGCAGGCCTTAGAGTGAATATACACTCACCTAAAGAATTATTAGGAACACCTGTTCTATTTCTCATTAATGCAATTATCTAGTCAACCAATCACATGGCAGTTGCTTCAATGCATTTAGGGGTGTGGTCCTGGTCAAGACAATCTCCTGAACTCCAACCTGAATGTCAGAATGGGAAAGAAAGGTGATTTAAGCAATTTTGAGCGTGGCATGGTTGTTGGTGCCAGACGGGCCGGTCTGAGTATTTCACAATCTGCTCAGTTACTGGGATTTTCACGCACAACCATTTCTAGGGTTTACAAAGAATGGTGTGAAAAGGGAAAAACATCCAGTATGCGGCAGTCCTGTGGGCAAAAATGCCTTGTGGATGCTAGAGGTCAGAGGAGAATGGGCCGACTGATTCAAGCTGATAGAAGAGCAACGTTGACTGAAATAACCACTCGTTACAACCGAGGTATGCAGCAAAGCATTTGTAAAGCCACAACACGCACAACCTTGAGGCGGATGAGCTACAACAGCAGAAGACCCCACCGGGTACCACTCATCTCCACTACAAATAGGAAAAAGAGGCTACAATTTGCACAAGCTCACCAAAATTCGACTGTTGAAGACTGGAAAAATGTTGCCTGGTCTGATAAGTCTCGATTTCTGTTGAGACATTCAAATAGTAGAGTCCGAATTTGGCGTAAACAGAATGAGAACATGTATCCATCCTCTGATGGTTACTTCCAGCAGGATAATGCACCATGTCACAAAGCTCAAATAATTTCAAATTGGTTTCTTGAACATGACAATGAGTTCACTGAACTAAAATGGCCCCCACAGTCACCAGATCTCAACCCAATAGAGCATCTTTGGGATGTGGTGGAACGGGAGCTTCGTGCCCTGGATGTGCATCCCTCAAATCTCCATCAACTGCAAGATGCTATCCTATCAATATGGGCCAACATTTCTAAAGAATGCTATCAGCACCTTGTTGAATCAATGCCACGTAGAATTAAGGCAGTTCTGAAGGCAAAAGGGGGTCCAACACCGTATTAGTATGGTGTTCCTAATAATTCTTTAGGTGAGTGTAGGTAGGATAGTAACGAGGGTCTTAGGTTCCTGTGGGTTTGTGAAGCTTGATATTGTTCACTGTCTTGGATTTGATCAAGGTTGTTTCTTGACCTAGGATCACAGCCTACATCAAATTCAGATCTGTATGACAATGCTTCTATACTCACTTTGGAAATACCATCAGTACACCCTAAAAGGGGTTGTCCGAGTTATGAAAAAATAGCGATATATACATAATCTAAGCAAGTTTTAGGGAAAAAATAAATCTATTTTCTAATTTCCCTAGTTCTCTTCTGGCCCTTGGCTGTTAATTGGAGGTAAACAATCTCTGTCTCTCCCCCCCTGCAAAGGGGGTGAATACAAGTGCTGCTCTGAGTGACATGTCTGACTACTGGGATACTCAAAAGCATGCTGTATGTGTAAGCCTCAGCCCTGAGTTTGTGCTTCTAATGGTAGAAGGGGTTAATCTTTCCTGAAGAATCCAGTGGGAGGGAGACACAGGGCAGATAGCAGCAGCACCTGTCAGTGCAGGGGGCCATGGCCAGCACTGTGACGTTTCATGTACAGACACAGAGCTGCTCTCTCCTGCAGTCCACACTTGTGCATGAATCATCATCAGGTTCTTGGTTCTAGGCTGTTCACACTTTTTCATCGCAGTTCGTGTTAGCTCATCATTGTTCAATAGTGATGAACAGACATTGGCCGGGCCGGTTTGCAAATGCGATCGCGTGAACGCGATCAAATGTTCGCGAACCACAAGTTCGCAGCGGGCCCTATTCACTTTAATGGCAGGCGAACCTGAAAAACCTTTAGGTCATATTTGCAGCCACCAAATACTTAGTAGATATGTACAAATAGTCCCACAACATGGACAGTGACATACTAGAGGGGGATCAATGACAAAACTTCCAACAAAAAATGTGCCCTGTTGGAGCCTAGAAAATTTTTATTTTAGGCCACAGGAGTACGGGTCTTAAAAATTAGGCATTTACCTGACATAAAAGAAATTCTGATTATGTGGCTCGAGGAGGTACATTATGCGGTCAATGGATAAAATATTTACTGTAGGCCACTGGACTGCGGGCCCCAAACATTAGGCATTCACCGGGCAGAAAAGATCAAGTGATTATGTGGCTGGAGGTATATTACACAGACAATAGATATCAATTTTACTGCAGGCCAGTACAAATACAAGTCAAATACATATGTTTAAAATAACAAAAAACATATAATTGGATTAAAAACATGGCTAACGAAATCCCCCCTCTTGAAAAAAACCCTGATGATAATAGTTGAAATTCAATAACACGTGGTTGTCACTGGTGTTGAATTCCTCCAAGGCCGCAACAATTATTCATTCAGCGTACATAAAAGAACAAGTAAGTATGTGGCTGGAGGTAGATTACACGGTCATTGGATATCAATTTTACAGCAGGCCAGTGTACTACAGGTCACACAAATTATGCATTCAGCGTACATAAAAGAACAAGTAAGTAAGTGGCTGAAGTAGATTACACGGTCATTGGATATCAATTTTCCAGCAGGCCAGTGTACTACAGGCCCCAAAAATTATGCATTCATCGTACATAAAAGAACAAGTAAGTTTGTGGCTGGAGGTCTATTAGATGGTCAAAGGATATAAATTTTACCATACAACTACAGGTCAAATACATATGTTTAAAAGAACTAAAAGTATAAAATTGGATTAAAAACATGGCTAACAAAATCCCCCCTCTTGAAAAAAAACCTAATGATAATAGTTAAAACACGAGGTCGTCACAGGTGTTCAATTCCTCCAAGGCCCAAAACATTAGGCATTCAACGGACAGAAAAGGCCAATTAAATGTGGTCGTCACAGGTGTTGAATTTCTCCGAGATCCATGCCTCATTAATTTTCAGAAATGTGAAGTAGTCCACACTGTCGTGAGCTAGGCTACTGCGCTTATCGGCCACGATCCCCCCTGCTGCGCTGAACTTCCTTTCGGACAGGACACTCAACGAGGGGAAAGCCAAGAGTCCCATGGCAAATTGTGACAGCTCTGACCACAGGTCACGCCTGCACACCCAGTAGTCCAGGGGTTCCTCGCTTCTCAGAGCGTCCACATCGGCCGTTAACCCGATGTAGTCGGACACCTGTCGGTCTAGGCGTTCCCTGAGGCTGGATCCAGAAGGCGGCTGTCGATGGGTTGGTTGCAAGAATGATCTCATATCCGAAATGACCAACACATCTTCAAACTGTTCTCTTCTTGCATGCGCTGTTGGATTGGTACCCGCAACTGTTTCTCTGTGAGTGGAAATTCCTCTGCCAGTGCCCTCAAAAGCAAAATGCCGCATTTCTCGAAGCAAGGCCTGGAAGTGCTGCATTCTGACAGCCCTCTGAGGCTGGTAACATGTCCGACATTTTGTTTTTGTATCGGGGGTCTAAATACGTTGCCACCCAGTACTGGTCCTTGCCCTTTATGGTTTTTATACGGGGGTCCCTCTTCAAACACTGGAGCATGAAGGCCCTCATTTACACTAAACTGGAAGCAGTGTAGTGGCCTGGCTCCTGCTCATCATCCAGGATAATCTCGTCCTCGGTCTCCTCCCCCCAGCCATGGACAACACCAGGGATCCCAGTAATGTTTAAAGCATGCTCTTCTTGCTCCTCCTACGCCCCGGAACCATCCTCCTGTGACTCCTCTTCAGACTCCTGTTGACTTGTCTCAGATGGAGTAGCCCCCCCTGGGAATTAATTCAGCATTGCGACTTCCTTATCTTCCTGCTCCTCGACGGCTTGATCAATGACACAACGCATTGCATGCTCCAGAAAGAAGGTGTAAGGTACAATGTCACTGATAGAGCCCTGGCTGCGACTGACCAGTTTGGTGATCTCATCAAATGGCCGCAGAAGTCTGCATGTGTCGCACATGAGCAGCCAATGGCGCGGTGAAAAAAAAAACAAGCTCCCCAGAACCTGTCCTGCCGCAGAGTTCATACAGGTAGTCATTAACTGCACGTTTCTGCTGGAGCAGCCTATCAAGCATATACATATACAGCGCGTCGGGCTGTCACAAATCAGACGTCTGACGGGCAGGTTGTGTCGCCACTCAACGTCAGCAAGGCGAGCCATGGCCGTGTAAGATCTTCTAAAATGGCTAGAGACTTTGCTGGCATGCAGCAAGACGTACTGCACCCCGGGGTATTTGGCAAAAAATCACTGCACGACTAAGTTCCGGACGTGTGCCATGCACGGCACGGGTGTCATTTTGCCCTGTTTCAGAACGCTCAGCAGATTGGCACCATTGTCACACACCACTTTACCAACTGTCAAATTGAGCTGAGTTAGCCACTGATCAGTCTGTGACCGCAAAGCTGAAAGGAGTGAAGGACCAGTGTGGCTCTTGGCTTCCAGGAACAACAGCTGCAGCACAGCATGGCAACATCTTACCTGGCACGTCGAATAGGTTCTTGGGAGCTTGGGGGTGCAGCAGAAGAGGTGGTAACAGTGGAAAAGGAGGAGTCAGCCGAGGAGGAGACGGAGGGTGGAGTAGGAGGAGGAGAAGAAGAGGCAGGCCTGCATGCAATCCATGGCGGTAACACCAAATCCACACCGGTGCCACAGGTTGCATGCTTGACGGCCGTCAGAAAGTTCACCCAGTGGGCAGTAAAAGTTATGTACCTTCCCTGCCCATGTTTGCTAGACCACGTGTCTGTGGTCAGATGTATCTTGGCACTGACACTGTGTGCCAGAGATACAGTTACTTGCCGCTGAACGTGGCCATATAGTTCCGGTGTACCCTTGTGGGAGAAATATTTCCTTCCGGGTACCTTCCATTGCGGTGTGCCAATGGCCACAAATTTTCTAAAGGTCTCAGAGTAAACCAATTTATATGGCAGTAGTTGGCGGGCTAGCAGTTTCGACAAGCCGGCGGTCAGCCGTTGGGCAAGAGGGTTATCCGGCGTCATCATCTTTTTACGCTCGAACATTTAGGCCACGGAAGCCTGCTTTTTGCCAGATGAACGCGACGACGGCACGGTGGAAGGTGGAGTGGAGGACAAATAGGAGGAGAGAGGAGAGGGGAAGGAGAAGAGGCAGGATGTGGAGCACCAGGAGTGTGTCTTTGTGGGTTCTGACAGTGTTGCTCCCACTGGGCTCGGTGAATGGAGGCCAGGTGCCCTCTTAACCACCTCAGCCCCCAGTGCTTAAACACCCTGAAAGACCAGGCCACTTTTTACACTTCTGACCTACACTACTTTCACCGTTTATTGCTCGGTCATGCAACTTACCACCCAAATGAATTTTACCTCCTTTTCTTCTCACTAATAGAGCTTTCATTTGGTGGTATTTCATTGCTGCTGACATTTTAACTTTTTTTGTTATTAATCGAAATATAACGATTTTTTTGCAAAAAAATGACATTTTTCACTTTCAGTTGTAAAATTTTGCAAAAAAAACGACATCCATATAGAAATTTTGCTCTAAATTTATAGTTCTACATGTCTTTGATAAAAAAAAAATGTTTGGGTAAAAAAAAAATGGTTTGGGTAAAAGTTATAGCGTTTACAAACTATGGTACAAAAATGTGAATTTCCGCTTTTTGAAGCAGCTCTGACTTTCTGAGCACCTGTCATGTTTCCTGAGGTTCTACAATGCCCAGACAGTACAAACACCCCACAAATGACCCCATTTCTGAAAGTACACACCCTAAGGTATTCGCTGATGGGCATAGTGAGTTCATAGAACTTTTTATTTTTTGTCACAAGTTAGCGGAAAAAGATGATTTTTTTTTTTTTTTTTTTTTCTTACAAAGTCTCATATTCCACTAACTTGTGACAAAAAATAAAAAGTTCTATGAACTCACTATGCCCATCAGCGAATACCTTGGGGTCTCTTCTTTCCAAAATGGGGTCACTTGTGGGGTAGTTCTACTGCCCTGGCATTCTAGGGGCCCAAATGTGTGGTAAGGAGTTTGAAATCAAATTCTGTAAAAAATGACCTGTGAAATCCGAAAGGTGCTCTTTGGAATATGGGCCCCTTTGCCCACCTAGGCTGCAAAAAAGTGTCACACATCTGGTATCTCCGTACTCAGGAGAAGGTGGGGAATGTGTTTTGGGGTGTCATTTTATATATACCCATGCTGGGTGAGAGAAATATCTTGGCAAAAGACAACTTTTCCCATTTTTTTATACAAAGTTGTCATTTTTTTTTTTTTTTTTTTTTATAAATTCTTTATTTTCAATTTTTCAAAAGAATACAGTAACAAATATGCATTTCATGGTCATAGTGAGTCACATAAGAAACCACATAATATCCATTTTAATGCCTTACTTATGAGCAGGTCTGGGTTCTCATTTTATCTAATACTTAGACTTTCCCATCTAGTAAGGGAGATAGCGTATGTTTTTGATTTTGCGCTTGTCTGATTTCATTCCCTAGACTCTACATTAAAATCCTGCAAGGGAACATAAGTAGACGTCAAATAGAGACCATTTGAAATAGACGGAAAGAGGATCGAGGGATCCACAAAGAATTAAGATATAAACAGAAGGGAGGGAGGGGGGGGGGGGGGGGGGGGGGGGAAGAGGAGTATGGGAGTGAGCCTTGACATACATTATTTCTTCAGCTATTAGCATTACTTCTACTAGTGCTGTTTCCGTCTGGAGGCGCCTCCGTCAGAGATCTCCAAGGGCTCCACACCTTCAGAAACCTATCATGAGTCCTATTTATCCACCCTGTCATCTCCTCAAATTTACAGATTTGGTTGACCTTCGCTTTCCATTCAAGTATGGAGGGAGGTTCTGTATCTAGCCAATGTAGAGGAATTAGCATCTTGGCTGCTGCTAGGAGATGCGAAACTAGGTTCTTTTTTGATGGCGCATAATCCGATGCGGGGAGAGATAAAACTACCATTTCTAACTTGAGTTTGAAACTTGGGGTTGTGAGTTTCTGTATTGTTGCTTCTACTTTTCCCCAATAATCTTTAATTCTGGGACATTCCCACCATATATGTGATAATGTGCCTACTCCCTCTCCACATCTCCAACACTCCCTTGTATCAGACAATCCTCTCTTGAAAAGGAAGTCAGGTGTTCTATACCATCTTGTTAGCAATTTGAAGTGGTTTTCTTTTAAGCGTGTACAGATTGAAAATCCATGTGAGTTTGCTAGTACTCTTTTGACCTCTGCATCACTTAGAGTTCTGTTCAATTCCTTTTCCCATTCCCTAAGATATAGGGGTTTCAGTGGTTCTCCCAGGCCTCCCACCAAAGGATAAAGCTTTGCAACCTTTCTTGTGACTGTGATTGGTGAGCACATCAATTTCTCAAAATCAGTCATGGACCTTTGCAGCGGGTACTGTTCTTTCAATTCCCCGCACACAGCTCTAATATGGGACTTCATGAGAAAAAATCCTGATGAGTCTACTATCTCGCTTGGAAGCAGTTTGAGGATGGAAGATTCCAGCTCAGGCACGACCTCACTAAACTTAATAGATGTAAAATAAGACCATAACTGCGGTTTGTCTCTGCTGTTTTTATTAAGGAGTTCCGGAATGAGGCTTACCGGCATCAGTGGAGATGGATTAGGTGCTAGGATTTTGCTCATTTCTCTCCAGACCTCTCCTAATCCTATGAGCATGGGGTCTACATCTATATCTCTTTTTGTGTGTTTATCTGGTAGCCATAAATGTTTCTGGAAACTTTGGCCCGCACTCTGTCTGCATATAGCCTGAACATCTGGTTGTCTTTTAGGGTCTACCAGTTCCAGCCATCTGTTGAGCTGTATTGCTTTATAATAGCTAGCAACATCTGGTAGTCCTAGACCTCCTTGTTCCTTATTTCTAGTCAGGATTCTATGAGAGATCCGAGGTTTCCTACCATTCCATAGGAATTTAGAAAACATACTTCTTATGCTTGAGAGAAAGGATTTGGGAAGCCATATTGGAACTAACTGTATGACGTATAAAATTTTGGGCATTACATAAGCTTTTAAAATGTTTTTCCTACCCATCCAGGAGAGATAAGGTAGGTTGTAAGTTTGCAGCAGATCCCGTATTTCTTTTAAGAGGGGGGTAAAGTTATGTAAATATAAGTCTTTGGTGTCTTTGGGAATATGTATCCCTAAGTATTTAATCGGTCCCTTAGTCCACTGGAAAGGGAGCTGATTCCTCAGGGCCATTTCTTTGGCTCTCGGGAGGGATATGTTTAGGAGCTCAGATTTGGAGTGGTTAACTTTAAAATCTGACAGTGAGCTATAAGTATCTATTTTCTCTATCAAGGGGCTTAGTCCTTTTTCGGGGTCTTTTACTAGGAACAATAGGTCATCCGCAAAGGCAGTGCATTTTAGCTCTCTCTGACCGTATTTGACTCCCGAGATATCTTTTGACTGTCTGACTAACTGCAAAAGTGTTTCCACTACCAATATGAACAATGAGGGAGACAGGGGACAACCCTGCCTAGTTCCATTGGTGATATTGAAGGCCGGCGATAAAGTTCCATTTACTTTTAGTCTGGCATAGGGATTTCTGTAGAGAGTTAGAATCGCCTGTATAAATGCATCCGGAAAGGCGAACCTCTGCAGAGTCATTTTCATGAACATCCAGTTGACCCTGTCAAACGCCTTTTCGGCATCGATGCTTAGTAAGGCTAGGGGGAACCCTTTTTTATGTGCTATGTGTATGGCATGAAAGATTCTGTGAGTATTATCCTTCCCCTCCCGCCCCTGGACGAATCCTGACTGTTCTGATCCTATCAGATTTGGCAAAAGCTTACTCATTCTGCAAGCCAAGATTTTGGTCCATAGTTTCAAGTCCAGGTTCAGGAGGGAAATTGGACGATAACTGCCACAGTTCTGGGGGTCCTTCCCTTCTTTAGGGATCAAGGTGACATGGGATTCTAGCGTCTGTCTAGGCAAGGAGTCACCCTGTAGCAGAGCGTTACAGACTTCTGTAAATCTAGGGATCAAGATGTCTTGAAATTTTTTATAATATATCAAGGACAGACCATCTGGTCCTGGGCTCTTTCCTGGTGGGAAACTTTTAAGAGTGTTTGTCACTTCTTCTTCCATTATTGGACTAGTAAGATATGTAGAGTCTTCCTTTGTTATGTTCGGTAGATGCAGGGAGCTCAGGAACTCCTTAATACTTTGTTCTCTATGTAAATCTCCAGCAGGTGTGCCACCTCCGCGGAGATTATATAGGGCTGAATAGAATTCTCTGAAGGCCCTGGCTATCTCTGGTGTTTCCTGTGTCAAATTACCATTTAGTTTTTTTATAGCTGTAATATATGTTATATTTTTAGCTTTCTTTAGTAGTGAAGACATCAACTTCCCTCCTTTATCACCATGCGCGTATACTCTATGCTGAAAATTCAGCATCTGTCTCATAATCCTTTGATTGAGAAGGTCACGAAGTTTTAACCTAAGCTCTGTCAAAGCTTTTTGGTGTTCTGTTTTAAGTGATACTTTGTGTATCTTCTCTACTTTTGCTATCTTCTCCAAAAGTGTGTCTACTTCTTTCTGTCTCTCCTTCTTAACTCTGGAACCCAGTGAAATAAAACACCCCCTAACAAATGCCTTATGGGCCTCCCATATCATGGGCTGTGAGCTGTGTGCGGGTGAATTGATCGCAAAATACTCCAACAATTGGGTCCTAACCTGATCCAAGTGAGATTGATTGAGTAGTAAAGATTCGTTCAGTTTCCAGCTCCATTCTCTGTTCGGTAGGGAGGCCAGGGAGAAGGTCACTGTGCATGGCGCATGATCCGACACCGTGATAGTCCCAATTTCAGCTGACCTACAGTTGGAGAGAAAAGATGCAGAAGTCAAAATGTAATCTAACCTCTGGTATGTCCCATGTGGGCTAGAGTAGAAGGAAAAATCCTTGACTGAGGGTTTGAGGCTACGCCATACATCTATTAGCTGTAGTTCATGAAGCTTCTTGTGGAGCTTGCTAAGGAGTTTTTGTGATATATGGGACTTAGTTGAGGATGAGTCCACCAATGGATCTAGCACTAGATTTAAGTCTGCGCCTAGGATTATTTGACCTTCCGCGAACAGTTTGAGGGTGTCTAGGGCCTGTAGGAGCCAGCGAACTGGTGATTTGTTAGGGACGTAAAAATTTGCTAATGTAAATTTGCTGTTTGCTATTAAACCCTTGACTAGCAGGAGCCTTCCTTCCGCATCTGAATGTTGCTTTAGAAGGGTGAATGGCACTGATTGGTGTATTGCTATGGCAACACCTTTTGAAGCTGATATTGGTTGTGTACTATGAAACCAGTGTGTAAATGGACGTTTCGGTAGTCTTGGCATTTTCTTCTGACGGAGGTGCGTCTCCTGGAGGAACACAATCTGTGAGCCAAGTTTTTTGAGGGCAAGCAGAACCTGTCCCCTTTTCTGAGGCGTATTAAGGCCTTTTACGTTAAATGTGGAGACTACTATATCAGTCATTCTAAATAAGCTATAACCCTAGTCTCTTAGTTAAGAGTTTCTAGTAATATGCCCACCAGACAGTCATCTACTGAACAAGTCAAGGTTGGCGAGATACAATAGGGGGAGGTTAGAGAAAATAAAGGGGGGGGGGGAGGACAGAATAAGAGATCAAGAAAGATCAAGAAAGATATAGAAAATGAAAAAGTTGATCAATTACTAGGTTTGAAGCTAGTAACTATATGCTGTCACATAGGGAGAAATCCTCCATGTATGTGGACAGCAGGGTGGGTAAACAAGAAAAACTTTAAGCCTGGTCGCATCGTCCAGACATCTTAGTAACCAGCTTCAGAACTTTCTTTCTAGTGACCAGTGTATATATATTTATACATAAGCCTTGATGGCACGTATGTCAAACATTTTACTATCTTCTGGGCCAGAAAGTGTTAATTAAGAACAACATGCCTTTAACATTAAATAAGACAAAAAGGTAATTGATTGTGTTATACTAGAATACGTCTGTACCCTGGAGTCTCAGATGCAAACCCATGGAAGGACAGGCTCCAGGTTTTAGATGAAGTATATTGAACCCATTAATGAAAACATTGTTAAACACTGTGTATGGTGGTATAGACTCGAACGTGTCCTCACATAGAAGAACTCTATTAGCAAAACGCTCAAGAATCTCCCATATGACTCCACATGTGTTAAGGCACTGGGTACCCCTTTAACATCAGCGTATTATCACACACCTAATCTCGTAGTGAGGTGATGGTAACCCATCTGCGACTGATGTCATCTAAAATATTACTTTAACTTACAGATGGGTGCCTTAGTGTTGAGAACATAAATAGAACAAATAATGCAGCTTAAAAGCATACAACTGAAAAAATATAAACCGCAAACATGGCATAGTGAACGCCGGAGGATTATCTAGAGGTGACACTGAGTCCTTAAGATATATGTCGACTCATCTTCTACCTCAGAAATGTGAGGGAAGGATGACCAAAGCGTCCCAAAGTGTCGACTATGAATACTGGTAAGGACTGTTCTAGTGATAGCATTCCTAACATGTCCCTCTTAGTTCCTCAATAATACTGCACCGTATCGCAGCCTTAGACATCTTCATGTCGGAGGGTCTGTAGTTTCTATCTGGAGTTTGGGTGCCTTGGGGGTCTTGTGCCTCTGGATTTTCTTCCAGGATTCCGTTTGTAGCAAGGTCGGGAGTGCTGCTGGACAGGACACAGGCAGCCATGAGGGGATATCCATGGGCTGAATACCGATACGTTCCCACGCACTTTCTAGATCCTCTGGTACATGTATAGCGATGCGTTTCCCGTTTTTTAGCACTGATAGTCCAAAGGGGTACATCCATGTATACGGTATCTTCTGCGCCCTCAACGCATCTAGTAGGGGCTTTAATATTCGCCTCTTCGCGAGCGTTGATGGAGCGATATCTTGATAGAGCGCAATATCTGCGCCATCATAAACAATACGGCTTCTCGTGCGCGCCGCCTCCATAATACGCGCTGTGTCTACAAACGACAATAGGCCGCAAACTACGTCTCTTGGCCTTTCGTTCGGCCTCGGTTGGGGTCTTAGAGCCCTGTGTATCCGCTCAATAATGATAGAGTCAGCAGAGTCCGGGCCTAATAAATCTTCAAAGATCTCCATTGCAACTTTGCGGAGTGATTCCGCAGCCCAGGATTCAGGTAGGCCTTTTATTCTAACATTGCGCCTTCTGCTGCGGTTCTCCTGATCCTCCAGTAATGAAAATGCTCTGTTGAGCTCAGCTGTGTGACCGTTCAAGCAGTCTGCCACTCCTGCGGCGTGCGATTTCAGGTCTTGGGCCGTGTGTTCTAGGGCCTCGACTCTATAACCAATCTGGGAGATCTCCGCTTTTATTTCTGCTAGCTCCGTGAGCACCGGTCTCAGCGCCTTGTCCAATGCTTGGCCGAGTACTTTGGTAAGGAATGATTTAGACACAGGCGCCGGATCCCGCTCAGCAGTCGCACCGCATCTGTCACTATCTGCCTCTGAGTCGTCGGCTTCCACTTCAGCTTCGCGCGCTTCGCGCGCCGCGGCCATCTTAGCATTTGCTCCCGGTGAGTGTGAGCTTCTCTTTTTGAGAAATTTCTGCATATCTTGCTGCCCTTTATGCGATTTTGGTGTGTCTGGGGGTTCTAGCCCTCTGTCTCGCCCGTATTTGACCATTATTTCACAGGTCACCGCTTTTTTAAAAGGTTAAAGATGCTGGGACGTGGAGGAGCTGGTCTCTCACACAGCCATCCACACCAACGGCCAGGCTCCGCCCCCACAAAGTTGTCATTTGACCAAGATATTTATCTCACCCAGCATGGGTATATGTAAAAAGACACCCCAAAACACATTCCTCAACTTCTCCTGAGTACGGGGATACCAGATGTGTGACACTTTTTTGCAGCCTAGGTGGGCAAAGGGGCCCATATTCCAAAGAGCACCTTTCGGATTTCACTCCTCATTTTTTCCTGAATTTGATTTCAAACTCCTTACCACACATTTGGGCCCCTAGAATACCAGGGCAGTATAACTACCCCACAAGTGACCCCATTTTGGAAAGAAGACACCCCAAGGTATTCCGTGAGGGGCATGGCGAGTTCCTAGAATTTTTTATTTTTTGTCACAAGTTAGTGGAAAATGATGATTTTTTTTTTTTTTTTTTTTTTTCATACAAAGTCTCATATTCCACAAACTTGTGACAAAAAATAAAAACTTCCATGAACTCACTATGCCCATCAGCGAATACCTTGGGGTCTCTTCTTTCCAAAATGGGGTCACTTGTGGGGTAGTTATACTGCCCTGGCATTCTAGGGGCCCAAATGTGTGGTAAGTAGGTAAATGATCTGTGAAATCCGAAAGGTGCTCTTTGGAATGTGGGCCCCTTTGCCCACCTAGGCTGCAAAAAAGTGTCACACATCTGGTATCTCTGTATTCAGGAGAAGTTGAGTAATGTGTTTTGGGGTGTCTTTTTACATATACCCATGCTGGGTGAGATAAATATCTTGGTCAAATGCCAACTTTGTATAAAAAAATGGGAAAAGTTGTCTTTTGCCAAGATATTTCTCTCACCCAGCATGGGTATATGTAAAATCACACCCCAAAACACATTCCCCGACTTCTCCCGATTACGGAGATACCAGATGTGTGACACTTTTTTGCAGCCGAGGTGGGCAAAGGGGCCCATATTCAAAAGAGCACCTTTCGGATTTCACAGGTCATTTTTTACAGAATTTGATTTCAAACTCCTTACCACACATTTGGGCCCCTAGAATGCCAGGGCAGTATAACTACCCACAAGTGACCCCATTTTGGAAAGAAGAGACCCCAAGGTATTCGCTTATGGGCATAGTGAGTTCATGGAAGTTTTTATTTTTTGTCACAAGTTAGTGGAATATGAGACTTTGTATGAAAAAAAAAAAAAAAAAAAATAAGCATTTTCCACTAACTTGTGACAAAAAATAAAAAATTCTAGGAACTCGCCATGCCCCTCACGGAATACCTTGGGGTGTCTTCTTTCCAAAATGGGGTCACTTGTGGGGTAGTTATACTGCCCTGGCATTTTCCAGGGGCCCTAATGTGTGGTAAGTAGGTAAATGACCTGTGAAATCCTAAAGGTGCTCTTTGGAATATGGGCCCCTTTGCCCACCTAGGCTGCAAAAAAGTGTCACACATGTGGTATCGCCGTATTCAGGAGAAGTTGGGGAATGTGTTTTGGGGTGTCTTTTTACATATACCCATGCTGGGTGAGAGAAATATCTTGGCAAAAGACAACTTTTACCATTTTTTTATACAAAGTTGGCATTTGACCAAGATATTTCTCTCACCCAGCATGGGTATATGTAAAATGACACCCCAAAACACATTCCCCAACTTCTCCTGAGTACGGCGATACCAGATGTGTGACACTTTTTTGCAGCCTAGATGCGCAAAGGTGCCCAAATTCCTTTTAGGAGGGCATTTTTAGACATTTGGATACCAGACTTCTTCTCACGCTTTGGGGCCCCTAGAATGCCAGGGCAGTATAAATACCCCACATGTGACCCCATTTTGGAAAGAAGACACCCCAAGGTATTCAATGAGGGGCATGGCGAGTTCATAGAAATTTTTTTTTTTGGGCACAAGTTAGCGGAAATTGATATTTTTAATTTTTTTCTCACAAAGTCTCCCGTTCCGCTAACTTGGGACAAAAATTTCAATCTTTCATGGACTCAATATGCCCCTCACGGAATACCTGGGGGTGTCTTCTTTCCGAAATGGGGTCACATGTGGGGTATTTATACTGCCCTGGCATTCTAGGGGCCCTAAAGCGTGAGAAGAAGTCTGGAATATAAATGTCTAAAAAATTTTACGCATTTGGATTCCGTGAGGGGTATGGTGAGTTCATGTGAGATTTTATTTTTTGACACAAGTTAGTGGAATATGAGACTTTGTAAGAAAAAAAATAAAAATTCTGCTAACTTGGGCCAAAAAAATATCTGAATGGAGCCTTACAGAGGGGTGATCAATGACAGGGGGGTGATCAATGACAGGGGGGTGATCAATGACAGGGGGGTGATCAATGACAGGGGGGTGATCAGGGAGTCTATATGGGGTGATAACCACAGTCATTGATCACGCCCGTGTAAGGCTTCATTCAGACGTCCGGATGCGTTTTGCGGATCCGATCCATCTATCAGTGCATCCGTAAAAATCATGCGGACATCTGAATGGAGCTTTACAGGGGGGTAATCAATGACAGGGGGGTAATCAGGGAGTCTATATGGGGTGATCACCACAGTCATTGATCACGCCCCTGTAAGGCTTCATTCAGACGTCCGGATGCGTTTTGCGGATCCGATCCATCTATCAGTGCATCCGTAAAAATCATGCGGACATCTGAATGGAGCTTTACAGGGGGGTAATCAATGACAGGGGGGTAATCAATGACAGGGGGGTGATCAGGGAGTCTATATGGGGTGATCACCACAGTCATTGATCATGCCCCTGTAAGGCTTCATTCAGACGTCCGGATGCGTTTTGCGGATCCGATCCATCTATCAGTGCATCCGTAAAAATCATGCGGACATCTGAATGGAGCTTTACAGGGGGGTAATCAATGACAGGGGGGTGATCACCACAGTCATTGATCATGCCCCTGTAAGGCTTCATTCAGACGACCGGATGCGTTTTGCGGATCCGATCCATGTATCAGTGCATCCGTAAAAATCATGCGGACATCTGAATGGAGCTTTACAGGGGGGTGATCAGGGAGTCTATATGGGGTGATCACCACAGTCATTGATCATGCCCCTGTAAGGCTTCATTCAGACGTCCGGATGCGTTTTGCGGATCCGATCCATCTATCAGTGCATCCGTAAAAATCATGCGGACATCTGAATGGAGCTTTACAGGGGGGTAATCAATGACAGGGGGGTAATCAATGACAGGGGGGTGATCAGGGAGTCTATATGGGGTGATCACCACAGTCATTGATCACGCCCCTGTAAGGCTTCATTCAGACGTCCGGATGCGTTTTGCGGATCCGATCCATCTATCAGTGGATCCGTAAAAATCATGCGGACGTCTGAATGGAGCTTTACAGGGGGTTGATCAATGACAGGGGGGTAATCAATGACAGGGGGGTGATCAGGGAGTCTATATGGGGTGATCAGGGGTGATCAGGGGTGATTAGGGGTGATCAGGGGCTAATAAGGGGTTAATAAGTGACGGGGGGGGGGGTGTAGTGTAGTGTAGTGGTGCTTGGTGGTACTTTACTGAGCTACCTGTGTCCTCTGGTGGTCGATACAAACAAAGGGGACCACCAGAGGACCAGGTAGCAGGTATATTAGACGCTGTTATCAAAACAGCGTCTAATATACCTGTTAGGGGTTAAAAAAAACACATCTCCAGCCTGCCAGCGAACGATCGCCGCTGGCAGGCTGGAGATCAACTCTCTTACCTTCCGTTCCTGTGAGCGCGCGCGCCTGTGTGCGCGCGTTCACAGGAAGTCTCGCGTCTCGCGAGATGACGCGTATATGCGTGACTGTGCGCAGCGCTGCCACCTCCGGAACGCGATCCTGCGTTAGGCGGTCCGGAGGTGGTTAAGGAGGCCATCCCTAGGTGAGTGCTGGCTTTACCTCGACTTATGCGTTGACAGCACAGGCTGCAGATGGCAACACTATTGTCAGCAGCTGACATGTTACAAAAAGCCCACACTGCGGAGCCATGTGCCGGTGTCCTGGGAGCGCAAGATGTGACTGTGCATGGTGGATGGCTCGTTCCAGATACATTAGCAGTCTGCTTTTTGCCTCCTGTGCACTGTAAGTTCTGCCTGCTTCTCCTCCTTCTCCTCCCTATCTGCTGCTCCGTCTCTCCCTCTGAACTCCCCTTCTCTTCCTCTTTTGTAGGCACCCACGTGACGTCCATAGACACATCATCGTACCCTTCAGCACCACTGACATTAGAGATCTCAGAGTAGGCAGCAACAGCGGGGACCACCCTCCTTGGGCTGATCTAGGTACTGTCGTCAGACTGCTGTGTGGCGACTGTTGCTACCTCCTGATCCGATGCCAAGAATGGCTGCGCATTGGTAAGGTCTTGTAATGGATGGGGAAAAAATTCCTCTGACTCGAGTGGAGGGGATATGGTGTTGATGTCTTTGGGGGTGCACACAGCAGAGAGTGAAGAGGGTGCAGATAGAGAGGATGAGGAGGGTGCAGAAGCTGAAGGCTGAGTGAGCCACTCAACCAAGTCTTGTGCGTCCTTTGACGTAATTGTGCGCACCATCTGCAACTTCCCACTTAGGCTCCGGCCTGGTGAACCTGCCCGACCCCTACCACCCCTGCGGAATGGCCTGCCTCTTCCTGTGCCTGTCATTTTCAAAATGACCCTGTAACAAAAGTCCCTATAGAAAAGCTGTATTTGTGGAAGAAGGAATATCACACCCCTGCTTCAATCACTTTTTTTGGGTGGGGCAACTGGTATATCACACCAGTAGAAATTATTTGTTCCTATGGTGTTTGTCACTTTGTGTATCTGAGGTAACGCAGCTAAACAGCAAATAAATGCTGCACTACCCAAATG
Organism: Bufo bufo; assembly: GCF_905171765.1. Classification (NCBI taxonomy): domain Eukaryota; kingdom Metazoa; phylum Chordata; class Amphibia; order Anura; family Bufonidae; genus Bufo; species Bufo bufo. The sequence goes on from NC_053393.1 coordinate 354,372,820, forward strand.
CACTATATAGAAAGTATATTATTGATATATAACACCCCTGCTTCAATCAGTTTTTTGGGGGGGCAACTGGTATATCACACCAGTAGAAGTTATTTGTTCCAATGTCGTATTTCCCTATCTGTAGCGGAGGTAACGCAGCTAAACCGCAAACAAATGCTGCTGTCACGCCCTGCCCTGCGGGTGTTCTGAGGAGATCTGTCAGAGTTGCTGCACGTGAGTCGATCTGACAGTTTGTTTTGTTGTGGGTTTGAAATGAATCCCACCTCCTCCCAGGTGTTGTTCTTTAGGTAATTGGTGAGGCTATTTTTACCTCCCTCTCCCTATAGCCTTTGCGGGTTATAGTTCTGCCTTGTGTGAGCTCTGGAAGTTTGGTGGATCGTCTGCTCTAACATCTCTAGATAAGTCCTTTTCCCTTGTTTCCTTCTGTGTCTGTTTTTACTAGGACTCTAGGGTGACGCTAGCTCCTTCGGTTGTTGGTAGGAGCTGGGTGTCTCTTTCCCTCTTTCCTACAGCTGAGGGTTAGGTTCAGTGTGTTATAGTCTTAGGTACGTGGGCATGTGCATATCTACCATTGAGATATGCACATGGGCATAGAAACTTAGGAAATTGCTAGGAGGTGACCCCTTTGTTCCCTAGCATTTAGGGCCTAGTCAGTTGTTTTGTTTGCCTTGTCGTGTTCTGTTTCCTTCACTTATCTAACCTACCGTGACATTATAACCCGCCATACCTTAATTTTTTCCCTTGCTGTTTGCAAAATGGAAACTATTGATGCTTTGTATATCTGTAAGAAAAAAAAACACCCATTTTGGGCAAAATACTTAATATTACAGCCTTTGCTGCATCTGTGATTGTTAAAAACAAGCTTGAAACACTTCAATAATTTTCTGGCTTTTAAAAAAGACCCATTTTTGGCAAAACCCTCCATCTTGGGCCTCTGCCGCATTAGTCAGTGTGCAATTTAAGCTAGAAATAGTTTTATTTTTCTGGGCTTTAAAAAACACCCTTTTTGGAAAAAATACAAAATTTTACAGCCCTTGCTGCATCTGTACATGTCAAATTCAAGCGTTATATACTGCTGTTATTTTCTGTTAGTAAAAAAAAACACCCATTTTGGGCAAAGTACTTAATATTGCAGTCTTTGCTGCATCTGTTATTGTTAAAACAAGCTTGAAATACTTCAATAATTTCCTGGCTTTGAAAAACACCCATTTTTGGCAATAACCTCCAACTTGGGCCTCTGCCACATTAGTCAGTGTGCAATTTAAGCTAGAAATACAGCTATAATTTTCTGGGTTTTAAAAAACACCCTTTTTTAGGGATTATTATTTCTCTGCTAAAAGATGACGCTAAGTCTTGGGCTTTTTCTCTGCCGACCGGATCACAGTCCCTCCGGTCGGTGGATTAATTTTTCGGAGCCCTGTGCCTAATTTATGATGACCCAGACCGACTCTCTATAGCTGAATCTAAGTTGCGCAGCATGTGCCAGGGAGAACGTACTGCTGAGTCGTATTATGCTGATTTTAGAAGATGGGCGGCTGACTCGGAGTGGAATGATCCTGCATAGGGTTGAGCGAACCCGAACTGTAAAGTTCGGGTTCGTACCGAACTTTAGGATTTTTGGACCCTGGACCCAAACATTTCAGTAAAAGTTCGGGTTGGGGTTTGGTGTTTGCCGATTTCTTGGCGCTTTTTTAAAGGCTGCAGAGCCAATCAACACGCGTTTAACTCTGTGCCCTTAGAAGTCATTACAGCCATGCCTACTAATGGCATGCCTGTGATTGGTCAGTGCAGCATGTTACTAGAGTTGAGCGAACCCGAACTGTAAAGTTCGGGTTCGTACCGAACTTTAGGTTTTTCGGCACCCGGACCCAAACCCGAACATTTACGTAAAAGTTCGGGTTCGGTGTTTGCCGATTTTTATGGCGCTTTTTGAAAGGCTGCAAAGCAGCCAATCAACAAGCGTCATACTACTTGCCCCAAAAGGCCATCACAGCCATGCCTACTATTGGCATGGCTGTGATTGGCCAACTGCAGCATGTGACCCAGCCTCGATTTAAGCTGGAGTCACTTAGCGCCGCCAGTCACTCTGTTCGGATTAGTGTAGGGAGAGGCTGCAACTGCTGTGAGGGAGAGATCAGGGAGCGATCTTATCAAAAACTGGTTTATGTACTCAGCGATCTACAGAAAAAGTGTTTTGTGGGTGCAGTGCACAATTTTTTGAAGCCTGCCCTGAGCCAACTACTGCTGAAAACGAACTTTTTTTTCTTCATTTCATCAATATCAATACCTGATCGGCAGCCATTTTATGCAACGATAGTGCACCAGCATAGGCTATCTGCAAGTCCAGAAATACAGTTTTGGCATACTGGGGTGAAAAATCCTCTAATATACTGCACATCTGGGATTAGACAAGCATAAGTGACTGTCACATTTAGGACAGAAATACTGCTTTTTGGTTAGGGTGAAAAAACCCTCTAATATACTGCACATCTGGGATTAGACAAGCATAAGTGACTGTCACATTTAGGCCCGAAAAACGGCTTTTTGGCTACTGGGGTGAAAAAAGCCTCTGATATACTGCACATCTAGGATTAGACATGCATAAGTGACTGTCACATTTAGGCCAGAAATACGTCTTTTTGGTTACTGGGGTGAAAAAACCCTCTGATATACTGCACATCTGGGATAAGACGTGAATAAGTGAGTGTTACATTTAGGCCACAAATGCCGCTGTCATATAGAGTTAAAAAAAAAAAATTTAGTACAATACCCTACATCAGGGTTTATATTAGTAACATAGTAACATAGTACATAAGGCCGAAAAAAGACATTTGTCCATCCAGTTCGGCCTGTTATCCTGCAAGTTGATCCAGAGGAAGGCCAAAAACCCTGTGAGGTAGAAGCCAATTTTCTCCACTTTAGGGGAATAAAAAATTCCTTCCCGACTCCAATCAGGCAATGAGAATAACTCCCTGGATCAACGACCCCTCTCTAGTAGCTATAGCCTGTAATATTATTACACTCCAGAAATACATCCAGGCCCCTCTTGAATTCCTTTATTGTACTCACCGTCACCACCTCCTCAGGCAGAGAGCTCCATAGTCTCACTGCTCTTACCGTAAAGAATCCTCTTCTATGTTTGTGTACAAACCTTCTTTCCTCCAGACGCAGAGGATGTCCCCTCGTCACAGTCACAGTCCTGGGGATAAATAGCTGATGGGATAGATCTCTGTACTGACCCCTGATATATTTATACATATTAATTAGATCTCCCCTCAGTCGTCTTTTTTCTAAAGTGAATAACCCTAATTTTGATAATCTTTCAGGGTACTGTAGTTGCCCCATTCCAGTTATTACTTTAGTTGCCCTCCTCTGAACCCTCTCCAGCTCTGCTATGTCTGCCTTGTTTACAGGAGCCCAGAACTGTACACAGTACTCCATGTGTGGTCTGACTAGCGATTTGTAAAGTGGTAGGACTATGTTCCTATCACGGGAATCTATGCCCCTTCTGATGCAACCCATTATCTTGTTGGCCTTGGCAGCAGCTGCCTGACACTGGTTTTTGCTGCTTAGTTTGCTGTTTATTAAAATTCCTAGATCCTTTTCCATGTCAGTGTTACCGAGTGTTTTACCATTTAGTATGTACGGGTGACTTGCATTTTTCCTTCCCATGTGCATAACTTTGCATTTATCAGTGTTAAACCTCATCTGCCACTTATCTGCCCAAGCCTCCAATCTATCCAGATCCCTCTGTAGTAGTATACTGTCCTCATCAGTGTAAATTACTTTACACAGTTTAGTGTCATCTGCGAAAATTGATACTTTACTATGCAAGCCTTCTACAAGATCATTAATAAATATATTGAAGAGAATAGGGCCCAAGACTGACCCCTGAGGTACTCCACTAGTGACAGTGACCCAATCTGAGTGTGTACCGTTAATAACCACCCTCTGTTTTCTATCACTCAGCCAGTTACTTACCCACATACAGATGTTTTCTCCCAGTCCGAGCATTCTCATTTTATATACTAACCTTTTATGTGGTACAGTGTCAAATGCTTTGGAGAAGTCCAGATATACGACATCCATTGATTCGCCGCTGTCAAGTCTAGAACTTACCTCCTCATAGAAACTGATTAAATTAGTCTGACATGACCGATCCCTCACGTAGCCATGCTGATATGGCGTTATTTGCTTATTTCCGTTGAATGCTCTAATATAGCATCTCTCAGAAAACCTTCAAACAGTTTACCCACAACAGATGTTAAACTTACCGGCCTATAGTTTCCAGGCTCTGTTTTTGGCCCCTTTTTGAATATTGGCACCACATATGCCACGCGCCAATCCTGTGGGACATTCCCTGTCAGTATAGAGTCTGCAAATATCAGAAATAAGGGTCTGGCTATGACATTACTTAATTCCTTTAGGATACGGGGGTGTATGTCATCCGGTCCTGGCGATTTGTCTATTTTAATCTTTTTAAGTCGCTGATGTACTTCTTCCTGGGTCAGACAGGACACTTTTAATGGGGAATTTATTTTTACATTCTGCATGTCATCTGACAGTTTATTTTCCTCAGTGAATACATTGGAGAAAAAAATATTTAACAGCTTTGCTTTCTCCTCGTCGCTCTCTGCGACTCCCCCCTCATTACTCTTTAAAGGGCCAACACCTTCAGATTTATACTTTTTAACATTTATATAATTGAAGAACATTTTAGGGTTAGTTTTACTCTCTTTGGCAATTAATCTCTCGGTCTCTAGTTTGGCCGCTTTTATTTGTTTTTTACATGTTCTATTTTTTTCCTTATAGTTTTTCAGTGCTTCCGTGCTACCCTCCTGTTTTAGTGTTTTATATGCTTTCTTTTTGTCATTTATTGCTTTCTTTACAGTTCTATTTATCCACATTGGTTTCTTTTTGTTCCTTAACCTTTTATTACCATACGGTATGTACCTCTCACAATGAGTTTTTAGGATGTTTTTAAAGATATCCCATTTTGTGTCTGTATTTGTGAGGACTTTGTCCCAGTTAGTTTGGCCTATGGCCTCTCTTAGTTGGCTAAATTTAGCTTTTTTGGCGGTTAATTTTTTTAACATACTTAACCACTTTTTACTTTGCTTGTGAATGCTAACTATGAGGCAAACATCTAATAAGGGAGGCGGTCATGGTCGTGGTGGTGGTGTTGGTGGAGCCTCTGGTGCAGGGAGAGGACATGGCCGTTCTGCCACAGCTACACGTCCTACTGAACCTACTACCTCAGGTTCCAGAAGCCGTCAGAATCTACAGCGATATTTGGTCGGGCCTAATGCCGTTCTAAGGATGGTAAGGCCTGAGAAAGTACAGGCGCTAGTCAATTGGGTGTCCGACAGTGGATCCACGTTCACATTATCTCCCACCCAGTCTTCTGCAGAAAGCGCACAGGTGGTGCCTGAAACCCATGCCCATCAGTCTGTCACATCACCCCTGTGCATATTGGGGAACCTGTCTGAGCCTCAAGTCATGCAGCAGTCTCTTATGCTGTTTGAAGACTCTGCTGGCAGGGTTTCCCAAGGGCATCCACCTAGCCCTTCCCCAGCGGTGAAAGACATAGAATGCACTGACGCACAACCACTTATGTTTCCTGATGAGGACATGGGAATACCACCTCAGCAAGTCTCTGATTATGATGAAACACAGGTGCCAACTGCTGCGTCTTTCTGCAGTGTGCAGACCGAAAAAGAGGTCAGGGAGGAAGACTGGGTGGAAGACGATGCAGGGGACGATGAGGTCCTAGACCCCACATGGAATGAAGGTCGTGCCACTGACTTTCAGAGTTCCAAGGAAGAGGCAGTGGTGAGACCGAGCCAACAGCGTAGCAAAAGCGGGAGCAGGGTGCAAAAGCAGAGCAGCCGTCGCCAAAACAGTATGCCTGCTACTGGCCACCATCAACAGGGACCGAGCACACCAAAGGCAGCTTCAAGGAGTTCCCTGGCATGGCACTTCTGACGACAAGACCCGAGTGGTTTGCAGGCTGTGTCATCAGAGCCTGAAGCGAGGCATTAACGTTCTGAACCTTAGCACAACCTGCATGACCAGGCATCTACATGCAAGACACGGGCTGCAGTGGAGTAAGCACCTTCAAAACCAAGAAAGGGCTCAGGCCCCTCCTGCTCCCTCTTCTGCTGCTGCCTCGGCCTCTTCCTCCGCCTCTGGAGGAACGTTGGCACCTGCCGCGCAGCAAACAGAGGATGTGCCACCAACAACACCACCTCTGTCACCAAGCATCTCCACCATGTCACACGGAAGTGTTCAGCTCTCCATCTCACAAACATTTGAGAGAAAGCGTAAATTCCCACCTAGCCACCCTCGATCCCTGGCCCTGAATGCCAGCATTTCTAAACTGCTGGCCTTTGAAATGCTGTCATTCAGGCTGGTAGAGAAGGACAGCTTCAAACAGCTCATGTCGCTTGCTGTCCCACAGTACGTCATTCCCAGCCACCACTACTTCTCCAGGAGAGCCGTGCCCTCCCTGCACAACCAAGTATCAGATAAAGTGTGCACTGCGCAACGCCATCTGTGGCAAGGTCCACCTAACCACAGATGCATGGACCAGTAAGCACAGCCAGGGACGCTATATCTCCCTAACTGCACACTGGGTAAATGTAGTGGCGGCTGTGCCCCAGGCGGAGAGCTGTTTGGCGCATGTCCTTCCGCCGCCAATGATCGCAGGGCATCATTCTTTGCCTCCTGTTGCCTCCTCTTCCTACTCGGCTTCCTCCTCCTCTTCTACCACCTCCTCATCCGGTCAGCGACAGACCTTCACCACCAACTTCAGCACAGCCAGGGGTAAACGTCAGCAGGCCGTTCTGAAACTGATGTATTTGGGGGACTGGCCCCACACTGCGCAGGAGTTGTGGCGGGGTATAGAACAGACCGACGAGTGGTTGCTGCCAGTGGGCCTCAAGCCAGGCCTGGTGGTATGCGATAATGGGTGAAATCTCGTTGCAGCTCTCGGACTAGTCGGTTTGACACACATCCCTTGCTTGGTGCATGTGCTGAATTTGATGGTGCAGAAATCCATTCACAACTACCCCGACATGTCTGAGCTGCTGCATAAAGTGCGGGCCATCTGTGCGCGCTTTCGGCGTTCTCACCCTGCTGCTGCTCGCCTGTCAGCGCTGCAGCGTAACTTCGGCCTTCCTGCCCACCGCCTCATATGCGACGTGCCCACCAGGTGGAACTCCACCTTGCACATGCTGGAGAGAGTGTGCGAGCAGCAGCAGGCCATAGTGGAGTTTTAGCTGCAGCACACACGGGTGAGTCGCACTGCGGAACAGCACCACTTCACCACCAATGACTGGGCCTCCATGCGAGACCTGTGTGCCCTGTTGCGCTGTTTCGAGTACTCCACCAACATGGTCAGTAGCGATGACGCCGTTATCAGCGTTACAATACCACTTCTATGTCTCCTTGAGAAAACACTTAGGGCGATGATGGAAGAGGATGTGGCCCAGGATGAGGAGGAGGAAGAGGGGTCATCTCTAACACTTTCAGGCCAGTCTTTTAGAAGTGGCTCAGAAAGAGGATTTTTGCAACAGCAGAGGCCAGGTAAAAATTTGGCCAGCCAGGGCCCTCTACTGGAGGACGAGGAGGAGGAGGATGAAGAGAAGGAGGAGGATGGGGATGAAGCATGTTCACAGCGGGGTGGCATCCAACGCAGCTCGGGCCCATCACAGATGCGTGGCTGGGGGGATACGGAGGACGCAGACGATACGCCTCCCACAGAGGACAGCTTGTCCTTACCTCTGGGCAGCCTGGCACACATGAGCGACTACATGCTTCAGTGCCTGCGCAACGACTGCAGAGTTGCCCACATTTTAACGTGTGCTGATTACTGGGTGGCCACCCTGCTGGATCCCCGTTACAAAGACAATGTGCCGTCCTTAATTCCCTCACTGGAGCGTGATCGGAAGATGCGCGACTACAGGCGCACGCTGGTAGACGCGCTCCTGAGAGCATTCCCGACTGATGCCGGGGGACAAGTGGAAGCACAAGTTGAAGGCGGGGAGGAGGAAGAGGTCGCCAACGCAGCTGTGTCAGCGCCAGCACCTCAGAAGGCAGGGTTAGCATGGCCGACATGTGGAAAAGCTTTGTCACCTCGCCGCAACAACCGGCCCCAACTGCTGATATGGAGCGTGTTAGCAGGAGGCAGCATTTGAACAACATGGTGGAACAGTACCTGTGCACACAACTACACGTACTGACTGATGGTTCTGCCCCATTCAACTTCTGGGTCTCCAAATTGTCCACATGGCCAGAGCTTGCCCTGTATGCCTTGGAGGTGCTGGCCTGCCCTGCAGCCAGTGTACTCTCTGAACGTGTATTTAGCAAGAGGCGTCATTACAGACAGACGCAGCCACCTGTCCACAGCCAACGTGGACAAGCTCACGTTCATTAAAATGAACCAGGCTTGGATCCCACATTTTGCCATTTTTGGCGTATACAAACCCCTGCTGTGCCTGGGTGACAGGGGCCTAAATCTCTCAAAATCCTCTGTTGTATTGCTGGGTGACATGTACCCCCTTTTGCCGTGAATGAACCCCTGCTCTGCATTGCTGACAGGGGCCTAAATCTCTCAAAATCCTCTGTTGTATTGCTGGGTGACATGAACTCCCTTTTGCCGTGAATGAACCCCTGCTGTGCATTGCTGACAGGGGCCTAAATCTCTCCAAATCCTCTGTTGTATTGCTGGGTGACATGAACCCCCTTTTGCCGTGAATTAACCCCTGCTCTGCATTGCTGACAGGGGCCTAAATTTCTCCAAATCCTCTGTTGTATTGCTGGGTGACATGTACCCCCTTTTGCCGTGAATTAACCCCTGCTCTGCATTGCTGACAGGGGCCTAAATCTCTCAAGATCCTCTGTTGTATTGCTGGGTGACATGAACCCACTTTTGCCGTGAATGAACCCCTGCTGTGCCTGGGTAACAGGGGCCTAAATCTCTCAAAATCCTCTGTTGTATTGCTGGGTGACATGTACCCCCTTTTGCCGTGAATGAACCCCTGCTCTGCATTGCTGCCAGGGGCCTAAATCTCTCAAAATCCTCTGTTGTATTGCTGGGTGACATGAACTCCCTTTTGCCGTGAATGAACCTCTGCTGTGCATTGCTGACAGGGGCCTAAATCTCTCCAAATCCTCTGTTGTATTGCTGGGTGACATGTACCCCCTTTTGCCGTGAATGAACCCCTGCTCTGCATTGCTGACAGGGGCCTAAATCTCTGCAAATCCTCTGTTGTATTGCTGGGTGACATGAACCCCCTTTTGAAGTAAATGAACCCCTGCTGTTCTATTGCTGGGTGACATGTAGAGATGTCGCAAACAATGTTCGCGAACGGGCGAATCGGGCGAACCGCCATAGACTTCAATGGGCAGGCGAATTTTAAAACCCACAGGGACTCTTTCTGGCCACAATAGTGATGGAAAAGTTGTTTCAAGGGGACTAACACCTGGACTGTGGCATGCCGGAGGGGGATCCATGGCAAAACTCCCATGGAAAATTACGTAGTTGACGCAGAGTCGGGTTTTAAACCATAAAGGGCATAAATCACCTAACATTCGTAAATTGTTTGGAATAACGTGCTTTAAAACATCAGGTATGATGTTGTATCGATCAGGTAGTGTAACGGTTACGCCCGCTTCACAGTGACAGACCAAACTCCCTGTTTAACGCACCGCAAACAACCGCAAACAGTCCATTTGCACATCTGCAAACTCCCCATTTGCACAAGGTTGGATACCAAGCTAGCCATGTCCCGTTCCTTGTCCTCACTGATGTCATTGAAGGTCTCTTCCTCCACCCAGCCACGTACAACACCAAGGGTCCCCGAAAGGTGACAACAAGCCCCCTGGGACGCCTGCTGTGTTTGGTCTTCCACCTCCTCAAAGCCACCTTCCTCCTCTGACTCCTCTTCTTCAGACTCCTCTCTCTGCGTTATTATAAGGTGTGTTAAGTAGTACAATTCCTATCAGCTTAATCCCTGTTACGTCCCCTATCAGGGGACGTGTATGGAATAGATTTTAGGAACTGGGACATGGAAAAAGATGCTTGTTCGGTCCTCCTACTTCAAATTTGGGGCACTGCGCGTGCAATCTAATGTGCCACCAGATATGAGTGGTGTGTTAAGTAGTACTATTCCTATCAGTTTAATCCCTGTTACGTCCCCTATCAGGGGAAGTGTATATGGAATCGATTTTAGAAACCGGGAGATGGAAAAAGATGCTTGGTCGGTCCTCCTACTTCAAATTTAGGGCACTGCGTGTGCAATCTATTGTGCCACCAGATATGAGTGGTGTGTTAAATAGTACTATTCTTATCAGTTCAATCCCTGTTACGTCCCCTATCAGGGGACGTGTATATGGAATCGATTTTAGGAACCGGGAGATGGAAAAAGATGCTTGGTCGGTCCTCCTACTTCAAATTTGGGGCACTGCGCGTGCAATCTAATGTGCCACCAGATATGAGAGGTGTGTTAAGTAGTACTATTCTTATCAGTTTAATCCCTGTTACATCCCCTATCAGGGGACGTGTATATGGAATCGATTTTAGGAACCGGGAGATGGAAAAAAATGCTTGGTCGGTCCTCCTACTTCAAATTTGGGGCACTGCGCGTGCAATCTAATGTGCCACCAGATATGAGTGGTGTGTTAAGTAGTACTATTCCTATCAGTTTAATCCCTGTTACGTCCCCTATCAGGGGACGTGTATATGGAATCGATTTTAGAGAACCGCAAAGAGTTGTCAATATTTGACACACTCATGACATAAATTTGATACCTCTATGCGTCAATCTTGGTGTAGTTATGACTGTGCTCATGCGCACGTTTGGGAGATTGCAGGCGATGGGGGTTTTTCAAAGCCTATGGTCATGCTGAGGTAGTTCAGTGACAGTTAAGTGACCCAGAAAACAATAATTCTGCAGTATGGGCCCATTGTTGGCCTAGTAGGCTTTAATGATCACCTTAGATGATCACAAAGAAAATTAATGTTTTTTCTATACAAAATTATCCAGCCGATCGCTTTTGGTCTGTTCACAATGAAGCAATGACCTTATCATCTGGGGTGTGCCAACATGGCCATTGCCAACACACTCATAGAGGTGGTCGCTTCATTGTGATACGCAAGCCCCTTCACCACAACAACGTAACGATCACGAAGGTGAATTGACACATGTATGTGCCTTTTTTTTTGTTTGGTTTTTGAAGCCACAGTGCAGCACCAGAGGCCAGAAAAAATTGGAATTGATGTTTGTTTCCCAGGCAGAAAGTGCCCTAAAACATTGCGGCTTGAACCCTAGTTGGTGGCGGATAAGTCACGCAAGTCATCCGGCATTCAGAGATAAAATACTGCAGCGTGTGGACCATTTTTAGCCCAAGGCAGCTCATCTCATCAGGCTTTTTTTAGTCGAATGTATCGCCCACTGTCAGTCCCTTCGGGATCCATCCCTCATTCATCTTTATAAAGGGGATGTAATCTAGACTTTTTTGACCAAGGCGACTTCTCTTCTCGGTGACAATACCTCCTGCTGCACTGAATGTCCTTTCTGACAGGACACTTGAAGCGGGGCAGGCCAGAAGTTCTATCGCAAATTGGGATAGCTCAGGCCACAGGTCAAGCCTGCACACCCAGTAGTCAAGGGGTTCATCGCTCCTCAGAGTGTCGATATCTGCAGTTAAGGCGAGGTAGTCTGCTACCTGTCGGTCGAGTCGTTCTCTGAGGGTGGACCCCGAAGGGCTGTGGCGATGCGTAGGACTTAAAAAGCTCTGCATGTCCTCCATCAACAACACGTCTGTAAAGCGTCCTGTCCTTGCTGGCGTGGTCGTGGGAGGAGGAAGATTACTTTCACCTCTTCCCCTGTTAGATTCCCATTGTGCTGTGATATCACTCTTATACGCTGTGTAAAGCATACTTTTTAATTTATTTTGGAACTGCTGCATCCTTTCCGACTTGCGGTAATTCTGTAACATTTCAGGCACTTTCTGCTTATACCGGGGGTCTAGTAGCATGGCCACCCAGTACAGGTCGTTCTCCTTGAGCCTTTTTATACGAGGGTCCCTCAACAGGCACGACAGCATGAAAGACCCCATTTGCACAAGGTTGGATGCCGAGCTACTCATGTCCCGTTCCTCGTCCTCAGTGATCTCACTGAAGGTATGTTCTTCCCCCAGCCACGTACAACACCACGGGTACCAGATAGGTGACAACGAGCACCCTGGGATGCCTGTTGTGGTTGGACTTCCTCCTCCTCCTCAAAGCCACATTCCTCCTCTGACTCCTCTTCCTCAGACTCCTCTTCCAGCGCTGCCGCAGGTCCAGCAAGCGATGCTGATAAGGCTGTTTCTGGTGGTGATGGTGACCACAACTCTTCCTCTTCCTCTTCAAGCTCATCTACGGCCTGATCCAGCACTCTTCGCAGGGCACGCTCCAGGAAGAAAACAAATGGTATGATGTCGCTGATGGTGCCTTCGGTGCGACTAGGTTTGTCACCTCCTCAAAAGGACGCATGAGCCTACAGGCAATGCGCATGAGCGTCCAGTAACGTGGCAAAAGAATTCCCAGCTCCGCAGAGGCTGTCCTAGCACCCCGGTCATACAAATACTCGTTGACGGCTTTTTCTTGTTGGAGCAGGCGGTCAACATTAGGAGTGTTGAGTTCCAACGTGTCGGGCTGTCGCAAATGAAGCGACTCACTGGCATGTTGTTTCACCGCTGGATATCTGAAAAGTGCGCCATGGCTGTGTAGGAACGCTTGAAATGGCCACACACCTTCCTGGCCTGCTTCAGGACGTCCTGTAAGCCTGGGTACTTATGCACAAAGCGTTGTATGATCAGATTACACACATGTGCCATGCACGGCACATGTGTCAACTTGGCCAAATTCAATGCCGCCAACAAATTGCTTCTGTTGTCACACACCACTTTGCCGATCTCCAGTTGGTGCGGAGTCAGCCACTGATCCACCTGTGTGTTCAGGGCGGACAGGAGTGCTGGTCCGGTGTGACTCTCTGCTTTCAGGCAAGTCAACCCCAAGACGGCGTGACACTGCCGTATCCGGGATGTGGAATAGCCCCTGGGGAGCTGGGGGGGTGCCATTGATGTGGAGCAAGACGCAGCAGCAGAAGAGGACTCAGCCGAGGAGGTTATGGAAGAGGATGGAGTAGGAGGAGTAGAGGAGGTGGCAGGAGGCCTGCCTGCAAGTCGTGGCGGTGTCACCAACTCCTATGCAGAGCCACGCATTCCATGCTTGGCAGCCGTCAGCAGGTTTACCCAATGCGCAGTGTAAGTGATATACCTGCCCTGACCGTGCTTTGCAGACCAGGTATCAGTGGTCAGATGGACCCTTGCCCCAACACTGTGTGCCAGACATGCCATGACTTCCTTTTGCACAATCGAGGACAGGTTGGGGATTGCCTTTTGTGCAAAGAAATTTCGGCCGGGTACCTTCCACTGCGGTGTCCCAATAGCTACAAATTTTTTGAATGCCTCAGACTCCACCAGCTTGTATGGTAAAAGCTGGCAGGCTAAGAGTTCAGACAAACCAGCTGTCAGACGCCGGGCAAGGGGGTGACTTTGTGACATTGGCTTCTTACGCTCAAACATGTCCTTGACAGACACCTGACTGTGGGCAGATGAGCAGGAACTGCTCAAGGCGAGAGACGGAGTGGCGGATGGTTGAGAGGGGGCAAGGAGGACAACAGTAGTTGACGTGGCTGAAGATGCTGGACCAGGAGGAGGATGGCGGCTTTGAGTTTGTGTGCTGCTTGTACTCATGTGTTGATCCCATAGGTGTTTGTGATGTGCGATCATGTGCCTTCACAAAGCAGTTGTACCTAGGTGGGTGTTTGACTCTTGTTTCTTTTGGCACAGGTTGCAAATGGCATCGCTGTTGTCAGAGGCAGACACACAAAAAAATGCCACACTGCTGAGCTCTGCAATGACGTCATTCTGGTGGTGGCAACAGCATGCGTTGATTGGCGTGCTGTCTGGCTGACCCCGGGTGCCGATGCATGCTGTCTGACTGTGCCACTAGCTCCTTGCGACGACCTCCCCTGCTTCCAACTCGTCTCCTCCTCCTCTCTGTCTCCCCATCAGAACTCGTGTTTGTGATTTTAAATATTATATTTTAATCTTTTCATTTTTTCAATTTTTTCAACATCCAGGAGTAGATAAATGCAAGCTGGCCAACGTTTCGGTCCTAACACGGGACCTTGTTCACGGCCTTAGTTACTTGCAGCATGTTGCCTATTGGATGCGGTGTCCGCATCCAATAGGCAACATGCTGCAAGTAACTAAGGCCGTGAACAAGGTCCCGTGTTAGGACCGAAACGTTGGCCAGTTTGCATTTATCTCCTCCTGGATGTTGAAAAAATAAAAAAATGAAAATATGAAAATGTGAAAATATAATATTTAAAATCACAAACACGAATGCCGTGGTCGACTTTTATTACATTACCTCCATTACCATTGAGCACCGTACCCAATGACAAAGAGGAGTGCCGTCCAACACAATCTATCCCCATCAGAACTTTCCCCCTGTTCTTCTTCTCTTCGAGCAGGCACCCACGTGACATCCACGGACACATCGTCATCATCAACCGCTTCACTTGTATCTGACAACTCAGCAAAGGAAGCAGCAGCGGGTACAACATCATCATCATCACACCGTACGTCCATGTGTGTAATGCTGCCTGACTGAGACATATCCCTGTTGTCTACATCACTCATTTCTTCCAACTGATGTGTAAATAACTTCTCTGACAGATCAAGTGAAGCGGCTGTGGTTCTAGTGTTGGTGGTGGCGCAGGCGGGCGAGTGGTAACTTGAGAGGTGCCCGAAGCTGAGCTGGAGGAGGATGGTGCGTCAAGGTTCCGAGCGGAAGCTGTAGAAGATTGGGTGTCCTGTGTTAGCCAGTCAACTATGTCCTCAGAACTTTTCAAGTTCAGGGTACGTGGCCTCTGAACACTGGGCATTATTCTAGGGCCAAAGGGAATCACAGCACCACGACCACGACGGCCCCTGCGGGGTGGCCTGCCTCTGCCTGTCATTTTTTTTAGATTAGTTTTGTTGTACTATGCGTGCAAGCTACTGTGACACCAGAAATGAATGGCGCTGAAGTGACACTATAGATTTGCAGCTGGGCCTTAATCACACAAACACGTGTGTGCAACTGACTGCTATTTATTCACAGTCAAAATTGTTTTTATTTAAATGGAATCGAATGTGACACCAGATATGAGTTGCGCTGAAGTGACACTATGCGCTTTCAGCTGGGCCTTAAACACACAAACACGTGTGTGCAACTGACTGCTATTTATTCACAGTCAAAATTGTTGTTTTTCTTTAAATGGAATCGAATGTGACCCCAGATATGAGTTGCGCTGAAGTGACACTATGCGCTTTCAGCTGGGCCTTAAACACACAAACACGTGTGTGCAACTGACTGTTATTTATTCACAGTCAAAATTGTTGTTTTTCTTTAAATGGAATCGAATGTGACACCAGATATGAGTTGCGCTGAAGTGACACTATCGACTTGCAGCTGGGCCTTAAACACACAAACACGTGTGTGCAACTGACTGCTATTTATTCACAGTCAAAATTGTTGTTTTTCTTTAAATGGAATCGAATGTGACACAAGATATGAGTTGCGCAGAAGTGACACTATGCGCTTGCAGCTGGGCCTTAAACACACAAACACGTGTGTGCAACTGACTGCTATTTATTCACAGTCAAAATTGTTGTTTTTATTTAAATGGAATCGAATGTGACACCAGATATGAGTTGCGCTGAAGTGACGCTATGGATTTGCAGCTGGGCCTTAAACACACAAACACGTGTGTGCAACTGACTGCTATTTATTCACAGTCAAAAATTTTGTTTTTCTTTAAATAGAATCGAATGTGACACCAGATATGAATTGCGCTAGTGACACTGTGCACTTACAGGGCATGAAACACATGCGCGTGCCGGCAACTGACTGCTATTATATTACAGTCAAAAAAGTTTTTTTTTTTTTAAATGCAAGCTACTGTGACACCAGATATGAGTGGTGGCACTGGTCAAGTGGGTACAGTATACGCTGTGAGCCCGACACACACGCTGGCAGGCAGGCAACTGCAATTGGATTACACAGGAAAAAAAAAAAAAAAAGCAGACTGATGTTCTAGCCCTAAAAAGGGCTTTTTGGGGTGCTGTCCTTACAGCAGAGATCAGATGAGTCTTTCACGACTGTAGTGGACACTGAATACACTAGCCTAGCTATCAATTTCCCTATTAAATCAGCAGCAACTACACTGTCCCTCCTCTCATTAAGAATGCAGCTTCCAAATGAATCTAAAATGGATGCTGTCCAGGAGGTGGGAGGGTCTGGGAGGGAGGGTCTGCTGCTGATTGGCTGGAATGTGTCTGCTGACTGTGAGGTACAGGGTCATTAGGAACCCAGCTCTAAGTTGAATTCGCAATGCAATTAATATAACCTGTATTAATCGCATTGCGATTACAACTTAGATCTGAGTTCCTAATGGTTGTATTGCTAGAATTGACGAATATAACGAATATAGCACTATATTAACAACCATTAGGAACCCAGCTATAAGTTGAATTCGCAATGCGATTAATATAACCTGCATTAATCGCATTGCGATTACAACTTAGTCAAATTTGTGACACTGCAGCTTCTGAATGAATCTAAAATGGATGCTGTCCAGGAAGTGGGAGGGTCTGGGAGGGAGGGTATGATGCTGATTGGCTGGAATGTGTCTGCTGACTGTGAGGTACAGGGTCAAAGTTTACACAATGATGATGAATAGGGGGCGGACCGAACATCGCATATGTTCGCCCGCCGCGGCGAAAGCGAACAAGCGATGTTCGCCGGGAACTATTCGCCGGCGAATAGTTCGGGACATCTCTAGTGACATGAACCCCATTTTGCCGTGAATGAACCCCTGCTCTGCATTGCTGACAAGAAACTAAATTTAGTGAAAACATCTGTTACTGATCGGAAGATGTGCGACTAGAAGCGCACGCTGCTGATGGCATTCCCACCTGACAGCGTGGGCACAGTGGAAGCACAAGGCAGAGGAGGAGGAAGAGGTCGCCAACGCAGCTGGGGCACCACCAGCACCTGAGAAGGCAGGGTTAGCATGGCCCAAAAGTTGAAAAAGCTTTGTCAGCCTTGGAGGTGCTGACCTGCCCTGCAGCCAGTGTATAGTGTGAACGTGTGTTTAGCACAGCCAATGTGGACAAGCTTACGTTTATTAAAATGAACCAGGCATGGTCCGTACCTTGTGCAGAATAGACATTTATACCAGCCTCAACCATCCATTCTTGTACTCAAGTGCGCTTCATCTTAGTTTTATTTTGTTATATGTCCCAATATTCCCAATTTAAAAATAAAAAATAACACAAATGAGTGTTGGCTACCTATTCCTCCTTCACCGCCGCGTCAACCTACACCGCCACATCCACCCATCCACCGCCTCCTCAACCTCCTACTCCTAGATTCCTTTTTTTTTTTTTTTCTGTATTTTATGTTATTTTAAGTCATTTCCCTATCCACATTTGTTGCCATGCTCTTAAGCACATTTTGATGCCTTTTGCAGCCCGTTATCCCTTTCCAGGACTATTTTAGAGCCATTTTAAGGCCCAAAAGTTCGGGTCCCCATTGACTTCAATGGGGTTCGGGTTCGGGGTCAAGTACGGGTCAAGTTCGGGTCCCGAACTCAAACTTTTTTTTCAAGTTCGGCCGAACCTGCCGAACCCGAACATCCAGGTGTCCACTCAACTCTACATGTGACCCAGCTTCTATATAAACTGGAGTCACATAGCGCTGCACGTCACTCTGCTGATACTAGTGTAGGAAGAGGATGCTGCTGCTGTGAGGGATAGAATAGGAAAGAAACTTTAATCAGAACTGCAATTAAACTCAGTGATCTACATAGATTTAGTTGTGTGGGTGCATTGCACAATCTTTTTACCCTGCCCTGAGCCCAGTGACAGAGAAAAATAACTTTTATCCGTCTGTTAGTTAGGTGGGCGATGGCCTGCCATTTTATGCAATCTCAGTGCACCAGCACTACATATGTGCTTTTGTGACATTGAAATCCTAACTTGAAATACTGCAATAATAATCTGGGTTTAAATAAACACCCATTTTTGGCTATATCCTACATCTGGTGCCTTTGCAACATTAGTCAGTGTGCAATTTAAGCTACAAATACAGCTATAATTTTCTGGGTTTTAAAAAACACCCATTTTTGGCAATACCCTCCATCTTGGGCCTCTGCCACATTAGTCAGTGTGCAATTTAAGCTAGAAATACAGTTTTAGGTTTAAAAAAACACCCTTTTTGGGCAAAGTACTTAATATTGCAGCCTTTGCTGCATCTGTTATTGTTAAAAGAAGCTTTCAATACTTCAAAAAATTTCTGGGTTTAAAAAAACACAAATTTTTTGCAATAACCTCCATCTGGGGCCTCTGCCGCACTAGTCAGTGTGCAATTTAAGGTAGAAATACAGTTTTATTTTTCTGGTTTTTAAAAAACATCCTTTTTGGTCAAAATACTAAATTTTACAGCCCTTGCTGCATCTGTACGTGTGAAATTCAAGCGCTATATACTGATGTCATATTCTTTTAGTAAAAAAAACACCCATTTTGGGCAAAGTACTTAATATTGCAGTTTTTTTCTGCATCTGTTATTGTTAAAACAAGCTTGAAATACTTCAATAATTTTCTGGCTTTGAAAAAACACCCATTTTTGGCAATACCCTCCATCTTGGGCCTCTGCCGCATTAGTCAGTGTGCAATTTGACGTATTGGTATTGCATGTTGTCCCGGTACTTAAGTACACATGACGTACCGGTACGTCATGTGTATTTCCGATCACTACCGCCCGGCAGGCAGTGATCGGAACAAGGTGCCTGCTCAAATTGTTGAGCAGTCACCTTGGCTAAATGCGCGGGGGGTCCTGTGACCCCCCCGTGTCGGCGATCGCCGCAAACCGCAGGTCAATTCAGACCTGCGGTTTGCGGCTTTTCAATGGTGCGGCGGGCGCAGGTGCCATCGGCTCCCGGTGGGGCTGTAGGGGGGACCCGATGGCATGGAAGGCAGCGCGATGCCTAAGGAAGGCATCGCGCTGCCTTCCGGTGACGAGCCTGTGAGATCCAGCCCCCTGGATCTCACAGGCCGGAAGCTGTATGAGTAATATACACAGTATTACTCATACAGCCAATGCATTTCAATACAGAAGCATTAGAATGCATTGTAAAAGGATTAGACCCACAAAAGTTGAAGTCCAAAAGTGGGACAAAAAATAAAGTGAAAAAAAAAGTTGAAAAAATAAAGTTTTCCCTCCAAAAAATTAAGTTTCAAGTAAAAATACACAAAAACACCCATTTTTGGCAATACCCTTCATCTTGGGCCTCTGCCGCATTAGTCAGTGTGCAATTTGACGTATTGGTATGGCATGTTGTCCCGGTACTTAAGTACACATGACAGTACCCTGAAAGATTATCAAAATTAGGGTTATTCACGTTAGAAAAAAGACGACTGAGGGGAGATCTAATTACTATGTATAAATATATCAGGGGGCAGTACAGAGATCTATCCCATCATCTATTTATCCCCAGGACTGTGACTGTGACGAGGGGACATCCTCTGCGTTTGGAGGAAAGAAGGTTTGTACACAAACATAGAAAAGGGTTCTTTACGGTAAGAGCAGTGAGACTATGGAACTCTCTGCCTGAGGAGGTGGTGATGGTGAGTACAATAAAGGAATTCAAGAGGGGCCTGGATGTATTTCTGGAGTGTAATAATATTACAGGCTATAGCTACTAGAGAGGGGTCGTTGATCCAGGGAGTTATTCTGATTGCCTTATTGGAGTCGGGAAGGAATTTTTTATTCCCCTAAAGTGAGGAAAATTGGCTTCTACCTCACAGGGGTTTTTTTGCCTTCCTTTGGATCAACTTGTAGGATGACAGGCCGAACTGGATGGACAAATGTCTTTTTTCGGCCTTATGTACTATGTTACTATGTTACTATGTTACCGGTACGTCATGTGTATTTCCGATCACCGCCAGCCGGCAGGCGGTGATCGGAACAAGGAGCCTGCTCAAATTGTTGAGCAGTCACCTTGGCTAAATGCGCGGGGGGTCCTGTGACCCCCCCCCGTGTCGGCGATCGCCGCAAACCGAAGGTCAATTCAGACCTGCGGTTTGCGGCTTTTCAATGGTGCGGCGGGCGCAGGTGCCATCGGCTCCCGGTGGGGCTGTAGGGGGGACCCGATGGCATGGAAGGCAGCGCGATGCCTAAGGAAGGCATCGCGCTGCCTTCCGGTGACGAGCCTGTGAGATCCAGCCCCCTGGATCTCACAGGCCGGAAGCTGTATGAGTAATATACACAGTATTACTCATACAGCCAATGCATTTCAATACAGAAGCATTAGAATGCATTGTAAAAGGATTAGACCCACAAAAGTTGAAGTCCAAAAGTGGGACAAAAAATAAAGTGAAAAAAAAAGTTGAAAAAATAAAGTTTTCCCTCCAAAAAATTAAGTTTCAAGTAAAAATAAACAAAAACACCCATTTTTGGCAATACCCTTCATCTTGGGCCTCTGCCGCATTAGTCAGTGTGCAATTTGACGTATTGGTATGGCATGTTGTCCCGGTACTTAAGTACACATGACAGTACCCTGAAAGATTATCAAAATTAGGGTTATTCACGTTAGAAAAAAGACGACTGAGGGGAGATCTAATTACTATGTATAAATATATCAGGGGGCAGTACAGAGATCTATCCCATCATCTATTTATCCCCAGGACTGTGACTGTGACGAGGGGACATCCTCTGCGTTTGGAGGAAAGAAGGTTTGTACACAAACATAGAAAAGGGTTCTTTACGGTAAGAGCAGTGAGACTATGGAACTCTCTGCCTGAGGAGGTGGTGATGGTGAGTACAATAAAGGAATTCAAGAGGGGCCTGGATGTATTTCTGGAGTGTAATAATATTACAGGCTATAGCTACTAGAGAGGGGTCGTTGATCCAGGGAGTTATTCTGATTGCCTTATTGGAGTCGGGAAGGAATTTTTTATTCCCCTAAAGTGAGGAAAATTGGCTTCTACCTCACAGGGTTTTTTTTGCCTTCCTCTGGATCAACTTGTAGGATGACAGGCCGAACTGGATGGACAAATGTCTTTTTTCGGCCTTATGTACTATGTTACTATGTTACTATGTTACCGGTACGTCATGTGTATTTCCGATCACCGCCAGCCGGCAGGCGGTGATCGGAACAAGGAGCCTGCTCAAATTGTTGAGCAGTCACCTTCGCTAAATGCGCGGGGGGTCCTGTGACCCCCCCCCCCGTGTCGGCGATCGCCGCAAACCGCAGGTCAATTCAGACCTGCGGTTTGCGGCTTTTCAATGGTGCGGCGGGCGCAGGTGCCATCGGCTCCCGGTGGGGCTGTAGGGGGGACCCGATGGCATGGAAGGCAGCGCGATGCCTAAGGAAGGCATCGCGCTGCCTTCCGGTGACGAGCCTGTGAGATCCAGCCCCCTGGATCTCACAGGCCGGAAGCTGTATGAGTAATATACACAGTATTACTCATACAGCCAATGCATTCCAATACAGAAGCATTAGAATGCATTGTAAAGGATTAGACCCACAAAAGTTGAAGTCCAAAAGTGGGACAAAAAATAAAGTGAACAAAAAAAGTTGAAAAAATAGTTTTCCCCCCAAAAAATTAAGTTTCAAGTAAAAATAAACAAAAACGTAATTCCACCCCCCCCCCCCCCAAAAAAAAAATTGGTAAAAATTGGGGGGAAACACTAAAACATGATTTTATTTTTGTTTCAAAAATGAAATCATTGTGTAAAACTTACATAAATAAAAAAAAAGTATATATATCAGGTATCGCCGCATCCGTGACAACCTGGTCTATAAAAATACCACATGATCTAACCTGTCAGATGAATGTTGTAAATAACAAAACATAAAAACGGTGCCAAAACAGCTATTTCTTGTTACCTTGCCTCACAAAAAGTGTAATATAGAGCAACCAAAAATCATATGAACCCAAAAATAGTACCAACAAAACAGCCACCCTATCCCGTAGTTTCTAAAAGGGGGTCACTTTTTTGGAGTTTCTACTCTAGGGGTGCATCAGGGGGGCTTCAAATGGGACATGGTGTAAAAAAAAACAGTCCAGCAAAATCTGCCTTCCAAAAACCGTATGGCATTCCTTTCCTTCTGCGCCCTGCGTGTGCCCTTACAGCAGTTTTACGACCACATATGGGGTGTTTCTGTAAACTACAGAATCAGAGCCATAAATATTAAGTTTTTTTGGCTGTTAACCCTTGCTTTGTAACTGGAAAAAAAATATTAAAATGGAAAATCTGCCAAAAAAGTGAAATTTTGAAATTGTATCTCTATTTTCCATTAATTCTAAAGGGTTAGCAAAGTTTGTAAAATCAGTTTTGAATCCCTTGAGGGGTGTAGTTTCTAGAATGGGGTCATTTTTGGGTGGTTTCTATTATGTAAGCCTCACAAAGTGACTTAAGACCTGAACTGGTCCTTGAAAAGTGGGTTTTTGGAAATTTAAGAAAAATTTCAAGATTTGCTTCTAAACTTCTAAGCCAAAAAATAAATTGTCATTCCCAAAATGATCCAAACATGAAGTAGACATATGGGGAATGTAAAGTAATAACTATTTTTGTAGGTATTACTATGTATTATAGAAGTAGAGTATTTGAAACTTGTAAATTTGCAATTTTTGACAAATTTTGGGGAAATTTGGTATTTTTTTTATAAAAAGTTTTTTTTTTTACTTGATTTTACTAGTGTCATGAAGTAAAATATGTGACGAAAAAAACAATCTCAGAATGGCCTGGATAAGTCAAAGCGTTTTAAAGTTATCACCACTTAAAGTGACATTGGTCAGATTTGCAAAAAATGGCCTGGTCCTTAAGGTGAAATAAGGCTGTGTCCTAAAAGGGTTAAGCAAGAAATACAGCTATAATTTTCTGGGTTTAAAAAAACACCCATTTTTTTGCAATACCCTCCATCTGGAGCCTCTGCCGCATTAGTCAGTGTTTTACAGCCCTTGCTGCATCTGTGCGTGTGAAATTCAAGCGTTACCGGTATATACTACTGTCATATTCTGTTATTAAAAAAACACCCTTTTTGGGCAAAGTACTTAGTATTGCAGCCTTTGCTGCATCTGTTATTGTTAAAACAAGCTTTCAATACTTCAAAAAATTTCTGGGTTTAAAAAAACACCAATTTTTTGCTATAACCTCCATCTGGGGCCTCTGCCGCATTAGTCAGTGTGCAATTTAAGCTAGAAATACAGCTATAATTTTCTGGGCTTTAAAAAACACACTTTTTGGGCAAAATACACAATTTTACAGCCCTTGCTGCATCTGTACTTGTGAAATTCAAGCGTTATATACTGCTGTCATATTCTGTTAGTAAAAAAAAAAAACACCCATTTTGGGCAAAGTACTTAATATTGCAGTCTTTGCTGCATCTGTTATTGTTAAAACAAGCTTGAAATACACCCATTTAAGGAAAAATACTTAATTTGCGGCCTTGTCTGCATCTCTCAGTGTGAGATACATGCTTTAGATACTGCTGTGCTATTTTGTTATTAAAAAAAAACACCCTTTTTGGGCAAAAAACTTAATTTTGCAGGCTTTGCTGCATATGTCATTGTGAGATACACCCTTTAAATACTGTTGTTCTATTCTGCTATTAAAAAAAAAAAACATTTCAGGCAAAATTCTTAATTTGCGGCCTTGTCTGCATCTGTACGTGTGAGATACAAGCTTTAGATACTGCTGTGCTATTCTGGTATTAAAAAAACACCTATTTTGGTTAAAATACCTTATTTGCGGCCTTGTCTGCATCTGTACGTGTGAAATTCAAGCGTTATATACTGCTGTCATATTCTGGTATTAAAAAACACCCATTTAAGGCAAAATACTTAATTTGCGGCCTTGTCTGCATCTGTGCTGTGCTATTCTGTTATATAAAAAAAAAAACTTTTTGGCCCAAAAACTTAATTTTGCAGCCTTTACTGCATATGTTGTTGTGAGATACACCCTTTAGATACTGTTGTTCTATTCTGCTATTAAAAAAAACACCTATTTAGGGCAAAAAACAGAATTTTGCAGCCTTTACTACATCTGTCATTGTGAGATACACGCATTATATACTGTTGTTCTATTCTGTTATTTAAAAAAACACCCATTTAGGGCAAGAACCTAAATTTGAAAAATATGAGGAGAGCGTCAAATAAGGGACGTGGCCCAGGTCGTGGTGCTGCTGGTGGCCCAGGTTGTGGTGCTGCTATCAGAGGCCGGCGCAGGCGGGGCGATGACGTCATCGCGCCGCCTGAGCCTTACAGCGCGGGACACAGGAAGAGTCTGCATCGCATCGCTGACACTGAGGTAAGTATAAGTTTTTTGTTTTTTTTTACAATAGTGTTACTGGCACATTGTGGGGGCTTATTACAATGGGGGGGGGGCTTATTACAATGGGGGGCTTATTACAATGGGGGGCTTATTACAATGGGGGGGCTTATTACAATGGGGGGCTTATTACAATGGGGGGGCTTATTACAATGGGGGGGGCTTATTACAATGGGGGGATTATTACAATGAGGGGGCTTATTACAATGGGGGGGGCTTAATACAATGGGGGGGCTTATTTCAATGGGGGGGGCTTATTACAATGGGGGGGGGCTTATTACAATGGGGGGGCTTATTACAATGGGGGGCTTATTACAATGGGGGGGCTTAATACTGGCACATGATGATGGGGGACTTAATACTGGCACATGATGGGGGGGACTTAATACTGGCACATGATGGGGGGGCTTAATACTGGCACATGATGGGGGGCTTAATACTGGCACATGATGGGGGGGCTTAATACTGGCACGTAATGGGGGGCTTATTACTAGCATGTAATGGGGGGGCTTATTACTAGCACGTAATGGGGGGGCTTATTACTGGCACGTAATGGGGGGGCTTATTACTGGCACGTAATGGGGGGCTTATTACTAGCACGTAATGGGGGGGCTTATTACTGGCACGTAATGGGGGGGCTTATTACTGGCACGTAATGGGGGGCTTATTACTGGCACGTAATGGGGGGCTTATTACTGGCACGTAATGGGGGGCTTATTACTGGCACGTGATGGGGGGCTTATTACTGGCACGTGATGGGGGGCTTATTAATGGCACATTGGGGGGCTCTTGTTACTGGCAGTGGCACGTTATTGAGGGCACTTATTACTGGCACATTATTGGTGGGCACTATAGGGGCATCTACTGAGGCCACAAAGAAGTGGTGTTTTATATGGGGGGCTCTGTACAGTAGCATTTTATACTGGGACACATTATGGTGGGTACTATGGAGAAGGGGAGACAGGAGTACTATGGAGTCATCTACGGGGGGCACTAAGAAGGAGTATTTTATACTTGTAAATTATGGGGGACACTGAGGGCATCTACTGGGGCACGATATATGGGGCATTTTATACTGGTACATTATGGGGGGCACTAGCAGGAAGGGGGGAGAGGAGCACTATGGAGGCATTTACTGGGGCACTATATAGGGGTATTTTATACTGGCACATTATGGGGGACATTAGCTCAACTGGGGGCATAAGGGGGTATGTTTTGCACATTATAAAGAGAATTATTTCTACTGGGGGGCATTATGGTGGGTTTTATTACTCCCCCATCGTATGACCCCCTAGTAGCAGCACCAGCCTCTCCCTGCTCTGCTATCCCTCTGCCCCTTCTCCAAATCCTTATTATGAAATCTTTCTCATTAGGATAAAACACAACATCAGCTCCGCAAAGCCCCCGACCAAGTGTTGAAGTGGCGTCCGAGATCCCCAAGGGCCAAGCCAAGTAACTGTAAGTGTTCATGTGAAATATGTTTATTTTATATATGTACACTCCTGTGAGAGGCGGGGAGGGAGATCTGTGGATGACACTGTTATAGGGAGAAAGATCTGTGGATGACACTGTTATAGGGAGGGAGATCTGTGGATGACACTGTTATAGGGAAGGAGATCTGTGGATGACACTGTTATAGGGAGGGAGATCTGTGGATGACACTGTTATAGGGAGGGAGATCTGTGGATGACACTGTTATGGAGGGGGAAATGGGGATGACACTGTCATGGGGTGGATCTGTGGATGACACATATAGCATAAGATGCTATATACGGTATGTGGCATCCACAGATCCCCCTCATAGCAGTGTCATCCACAGATCCCCCTCTCTATAAAAGTGTCATCCACAGACAGCTGGACTTTTCTTCCCTGTTGCGGTTTTAGGTATTGGGTAAAGTATTGTAGCATTTCTAAGCGTACTTGTGTAAATGTATCATTGTTATAGCTGCCCCCCCTACTTTTGTCCTGGCCCCCAGTGTGCCCCCCCAAAATTTGAAAGCTAGAGACGCCACTGGCAGGGAGAGGACGTGGTTGATCTGTGCCAGCTACACGCACAAGTAAAACACCTTCCACAGGTGCGAGTAGGTGACAGAACCTGCAGCGGTATTTGGTCGGGCCTAATGCAGCTCTACGAATGGTGAGGCCGTGGAGTAGACACCTCAAAAACCAAGAAAGTTCTCTGGCTCCTCCTGCTTCCTCTTCTGCTGCAGTCTCGCCTCTTCATCCACCTCTGAAGAGACAGTGCCACCTGCCACCCCGCAAACAGAGGATCAGCCAGCAACACCACCATCTGGGTCACCAAGCATCTCCACAACTTCCCACGGAAGCGTTCTGCTCTGCATCTCCCAAACACTGGAGCGGAAGAGGAAGTACCCCCCTACCCACCCACGATCCCTATCGCTGAATGCCAGCATTTCAAAATTACTGGCCTTTGAAATGCTGTCATTCCGTCTGGTGGAGACGGAGAGTTTTAAAAGCCTTATGGCGGTGGCTGTTTCACAGTATGTCGTGCCCAGCCGCCACTACTTTTCCAGGCGGGCCATCCCTTCTCTGCACAATCAAGTGGGGGACAAAATCAGGTTTGCTCTGCGCAACACCATCTGTGGCAAGGTGCACCTCACTATGGATATGTGGACCAGTAAGCACAGTCAGGGACGTTATATCTTCATCAACAGCACACTGAGTAAATGTAACTGGGCTTGAGGCGGATAGCAGTTTGACTTATGTCCTTCTACTACCGAGGATTGCAGGGCGCTTCAGTTTGCCTCCTGTTGCTTCCTCCTCCGCTTTCTCATCCTCTACCGGCTCTTCATCCGGTCAGCGTAACACCATCACCACCAACTTTAGCACAGCCAGGGGTAAACGACAGCAGGCAGTTTTAAAACTTATCTGCTTGGGGACAAACCCCACACAGCGCAGGAGCTGTGGACGGGCCTTGAACAACAGACCGATGAGTGGTTTGTGCCAGTGAGAGGACAGCTTTTCATTGCCTCTGGGCAGCCTGGCACACATGAGCAATTACATGCTGCAGTGTCTCCGCAACGACCGCTGAGTTGCCCAATTTTTTTTTTATAAATATTTTTATTTTCATTATAGAAAAATAAATACATTATGAAAATATTACACAAATACCGTTGACAATATCGTATTCCCGTCATATCATTGTTCCGTTTCAAAAAGAAAGAAAACCCCACCCTCCCAACCCTTCCCTCCCCATTGGTTGTCTTGGTTTCCCCAGAAAAATTAATAGCATTATCTCATATCGGGGACCGTTTTTTTTTTTTTTTTTTCCCCTTCATTCTCATTTTTCTCTTTTTCTCTTTTTTCCTTTTCCTTTCCGTTTCTCTCCCCTTCCCTCCTTATCACTTTCTCCCTTTTCCCTTATAATAATACTCATATCTTTGAACTCTTTTAAAAAGGTTCTTCCATTCTACAATATTTGGTGGTCTATCCGCACCCCACTCCCTAGCTATGATGACCCTGGACATCATTAATCCTTTTTCCCATTTCACAACACTTTTTGTCCCAACCTGTCCCAGTAATATATCCCAACACAGCTACAGCAATCTCTAATGGCAAATTTCTACCAGTTTCTCTAGTGAGTTCTTTAAATACTTGAGTCCAATAGAACTGTATAAGAGGGCAATACCAAATTAGATGGATAAAATCATCATTTTCCGACTTACATTTCCAACATCTAGAATCCTTTGCTTTATATATCCTACTGAGTACCAGTGGTGTTATATATGTTCAAGGATGAAAAACTGTATCAATCGGAAATTACTAGATATAGTAACCCTTTTCATACTTTTATAAATGGATCTCCAATCTATAGTGTCAGAATCAATTTCTTGTGCCCATTTACTTTCACTCTTAAATTTAATCACACTTCCCAAACCCCTCTTTATTTTCTTATATATCTGTGCTATTGATACTTTAGCTACATTACTATTATAACATAATTCTGCCAATTCTGAATCTTAAGTGATTAAGTAGTCTTTATTTTCGGGTAAATCATATGCATGTTTCAACCGGAAATATCTAAACCGCGTGAGAAAATCTCTCCGTAGTTAACCCAAATTCCTCTAACGTTTTAAACTTCTCTTCAACCATAATCTGTGAAACAAACTTAATACCACTTTTTTCCCAGAATACATAATCTTCTAATTTTTGAAACTCCCTAAGATTAATATTTCCCCAAATAGGGGTAAACCCTAATGAATACTTTATTCCCAATAACTTTTTTTATAATTACCCATATTAAGTGCATCATATGACTGATTGGACAATTCCTTCCCTTCATTTTAATAATCCCAGCTTCAAGAAAGCTGAAAATATTATATTGAAAACTTACAAACGCTCCCACCAAATATTGATACAGTCCACAATCATCTGTCATTAACCACTGCAACTGAGAGGCAAAGTAATAACCTCGAAAAAAGGGGACGGACAGACCACCATCTTCTTCATTTAACCACAAATATTTTTGTTTCATCTTAACTCTTTTTCTTCCCCATATGAGATCATTCATTAATCTTTCAATAAAATAGATTGAAAAAATGGTCCCCTATCCACACAGGGCATGATGATATTACATATAGAATGTGGGGTAGGAGAATCATTTTGATGAGAGCAATTCGATCTGCCTGTCTTATAGGGAGTTTTTGCCAGATACGTATTTTACTTTTAACCTTATTCAGAAGCGGGGAGACATTAAGTTCCAAATAATCCTGAATCCTCGAACTCACTCTTATTCAAAGATACTCAAATGAATCCGTAGATTTTAATATTTTAATATCTATAGGGTTTTGAGATAAATCATGTCCTATTGGAAGCAACACCGATTTCGTCCAGTTTACCTTAAAACCAGATATTTGTCCGAATTGATTGATTATCTTCATTATATAAGGCAGTATGGATGCCCCCTCTTCCAAAAAAAAAAAAAAACATCATCCGCAACAAGCATACTTTATCAAATACTCCCCTGCCCTTAAACACTTTGATTTTATCGTCTGCCCTGACCTTACAAGCAAGGGGTTCAACAAATATAGCGAATAATAATGGGGAGAGGGGGCACCCCTGCCTAGTACCTGTTTGTAGCGTAACAGGCTCTGAAATAACTCCATTGACATTTATCCTCACTTTAGAGTGGCTATACAATAATTGTACCCACTTAATAAATTTATCTCCCAGATTAATCTCATACATTATTTTCCAGAGGGGACAGCGTGGCGGCATGACGTGAAGGCGTTGACGTGCCGCGCTCCCTCCCCCCGTGTACTATGGGTTCGGATGCTTCGCTAAGGAGCTGCCTTCCCCTGCTTTCTCGTGGCCTGGATGTCCGGGCGTCGTGCTCTTGAGAGTGGGTGGCTGGTCGGTTTCGATCGGAAGCAAGGTCGGCTCAGCTCCGGCTCCGATGTTTGGGCGGAGCATATAGGACTCGGCGGCATTGTGTGTGTACTCCCGGGTTGCCCTTGTCAGTTGAGCCGTGCAGGGGCAGCAAGGGGACCTCCCTGCCCCGAGAGAGGATAACAGCACAATAGTGATCTGCAGGTACCTCCTAGCAGCCTTCACAGCCCGACGGACCGGCAAGTAAAGAGACACCGGTTTTTGTGCTCCTGAAAGACTCTCTTGCTTTAAAGGTTCAGACAGTACAGGACTTAGAAGATGTATGAAAATTTTGAAAAATTCATAACTGGAATAAGTGTGAACTGAGCCAGCACAGAAGAATTTCTGTCCTATTGTGCCTGTAAAATTTGGCGGCGAAGGAGTTAAGAATTTGGGGACTTTTGGGGGGTTGTGGTGGGTGAGGGAAAAAACCTGGTATATAAAGATATGTATTAGGTGTAGTTCACATTTGATTGATAAGAGGGGAGGGAAGGGGAAAGAAGAAAAAAATCTAATTGCTGTTTTTTTTTGTTTTGTTTTTTCCCTTTCTTCTTTTATCCTCCTTTTTCCCCTGCTACTCTTCTCTCTCTTCCTCATTACCTCTCCTATCTCTCTCTGTTGGTAACCTCTCTTTGGAAAATATGCCTCCAAAGTCATATAACCGAAAATCCTCTGGTGTATCCTCACCGAGTGGAGGAAAGGGAAATAGTATAATAACTGGATTAGATAAATACCTTAAATCTCCACAGAAAAACAAAAGCTCACAGAGGGGAAATAAAGAAAGTCAGAGTGATGGTGGGGATTCAAAAGTGACAGCGGAATATGTAGAGAGGCAAGGAATGATAGGTAGTGGAGAAAGTATGGAGGAAAGAATTAATTCAGTAGATAAAAAATTGATGGAGATTCTGGGTGTGGTACAACAATTTAACCACTGCCTGCAGGATCTGACTACTAAGATTGCTTCAGCACAGATCGATCTCACTCTTATTAAAGAGGAGATGAACAAAATAAGGGAAAAAGTGAAAGAGTTGCAGAGCTCCTCGGGAGGTATGAAAAAAGAGATTAAGGGAATAAAGAATAGAGTAGAAGTTATAGATAATGAAAAGAAAATACTCTTAGATAGAATTACTAAAATGGAGGATATTTCCCGTGGATCCAATATTTGGTTAGTGGGATTCCCAGAGGGAGTAGAAAAAGAGGACGCAACTGGGTTCATTCAGCAATGGTTGATAGATAGCTTTGATACAGAGGTCTTATCCAAATGGTTCTTAGTTGAAAGAGCTCACAAGATCCCGGGGAGGGAGTACGCCTAGGGCAATCCTAGCTAAAATATTATGCTCCAAGGATAGAGATATAATAATGAGATCTAAAAGGAAAATGCAGACGATGGAATATAATGGAAGCAATATAGAGATATATCCAGATTATTCTAGAGCAACACAGATTAAAAGACTTGAGTTCAGAGAAGTAAAGAGAAGATTAGCTGCTGCTAAGATACAATACTCTCTGATTTACCCTACTAAGTTGCGAGTAATTTATCGGGACCAAGTCTTTTTCTTTAGCTCCCCGGACAAAACAAAGGAGTGGTTGGATGCTAAGGGGATAGGTTCGTAAAAATTAATTGGAGTAAACGGGGATGGGAGTTAAAGGGGAGGGGATGGGCGTAGTGTAAGAGGTTGGTGAGATGGTTGATCTCTGCCGACCAGTTGGTGCGAAAGGGGGGTGGGTAAGGGGGGGGAAATGGGAGGGATGGCTTTCTTGGTGGACCCAGTATATATAGTATGGATGGAATAGTTGTGAAATATCAGGTGGGAGGTGCACATGAGTAAGATTGTAACATGGAATGTTCGAGGACTGGGAGATAAGACCAAGAGGGTGATAGCTTTTGATATCATTACCAGACATCTCCCGGCGCTAGTGGGACTGATGGAGACACATAACACACAGGATAAAGTTTATCTGTTTATGAAGAAGTGGGCGAAATATCAGTACCATTCATGTTTCTCCACTTACTCATGTGAGGTCAGCATCTATATTCATCGAGATGTAGAGTACCTCCCACTTGATCAGAAAATAGATGAAAGAGGTAGATATGTATGTCTTCACTGTCAGTGGAATGGTATAATTTGTATCATGGCTTTTGTTTATATACACCCGCCATTCTCTTTATATGTTATAAATCGCCTGGTTGAGTTTGCAGACTCCAGAACTAAATGCCCTGTATTAATAATGGGAGATTTTAATAATGTCATGAATATTAAGTTAGATAGATTCTCCGTTACCTCTAACAATAAATATGATATAAACCAACAGACATTGTTGGAAAGAACTTGTCATGAACTGTCATTTATAGATGTTTGGAGATACCTCTATGATGATAAGAGAGTTTTTTCATGTTTTAGTCGAGGAGACACGATAATGTCCAGAATAGACTTGGCATAAGTTAGTCCTGACCTATTGTATCAGATCTCTGGTATGAGGTATAAGGTTAATAGTATTTCAGACCATTCCCCGATTTGTCTCACATTTAAAAAAAATCCCTGTATAATAAAAGGTAGAGTATTCCGATTAAACCCACATTGGTTGAATCTAATTGATAGCGATGATGGTATTAACGTAGATATTAAGGAGTATTGGAGAGTCAACTTGGCCTCTACACATATATGCCACGTTTGGGACGCTTTTAAAGTGTACCTGCGTGGGATTCTTATTGGAAAAATCAATGGGTTGAAAAGAGAATTTGTTAAAAAGGAGAATGCGCTAGGGGAAAAAATAAAAGAAATACAGGATGAACTGGTAGAATATAATTCGTCCGAATTCCAGAACCAACTGGAAGAGGCTAAAATCACACTTAAAAAATATTTAGTGGATAAAGCACAACAAAAAATTTTTTTTGCGGGGGCATAGTATTTTAGTGAGTCTGGAAAGCCGGGGAGATTATTGTCAACGTTAGTACAAAATCAAAAGGAAAAGAATAGAATCAAGAGTGTTAAGATGAGGGATGGCAGGATAACGTCTAACCAGAGTGAAATCGAACGGGAGTTTATTAATTACTATTCGGAACTTTACTCCTCGGGGAGCATAGGGAGTGATAGAGATATAGAACTGTTCCTTGACGATATATCGCTCCCTAGGCTCTCTAAGGAGGACAGTGAATCTCTGAATGGCCCCATTAGTCGGGAGGAAATACTGGACACTCTTAAATCCATCCAGGGTAACTCTACACCTGGTCTGGATGGTCTCCCGTTCGAAATATATAGAAGGTATGGTATCGGAAGCTGTAATAACTCTGGTAATCAAAAAAGGGAAGGATGAGAGTATGGTGGAGTCATATCGCCTCATTTCCCTCTTAAATACCAACTTTAAAATATGTGCCAAATTATTAGCAAACCGCTTGAAAAAAGTTATAGAAAAACTAATCCATCCAGATCAATCAGGGTTTGTACCTAAACGTTAAGCCCAAACAAATATCCGACGAACCCTGCTAAATATCCAGATTGGTAGGGAGGGCGCCCACTCCATCCTGTCACTGGACGCGGAAAAAGCGTTTGACAGGGTGGAGAGTTGCCCACATTCTAAATTGTGCTGATTACTGGGTGGCCACGCTGCTGGATCCCCATTACAAGGACAACGTACCGTCCTTAAATCCCTCACTCGAGCGTGATTGTAAGATGTGCGAGTACAAGCGCACGCTGGTAGACGCGCTGCTGGTGGCATTCCCATCAGACAGCGGGGGCACAGTGGAAGCACAAGGCGAAGGCAAAGGAAGAGGTTTCCAATGCAGCTGGGGCACTGCCAGCACCACAGAAGGCAGGGTTAGCATGGCCGAAATGTGGAAAAGCTTTGTCAGCACGCCAAAATAACCAGCACCACCAGCTGATGTGGAACGTCTTAGCAGGAGGCAGCATTTCACCAACATGGTGGAGCAGTATGTGTGCACACGCCTACACGTACTGAATGACGGGTCTGCCCCCTTCAACTTCTGGGTCTCCAAATTGGGCACATGGCCTGAGCTTGCCCTTTACGCCTTGGAGGTGCTGGCCTGCCCTGCAGCCAGTGTATTATCTGAACGTGTGTTTAGCACGGCAAGGGGCGTCATCACAGACAAGCACAGCCGTCTGTCCACAGCCAATGTGGACAAGCTCACGTTCATTAAAATGAACCAGACATGGATTCCACAGGACTTGTCCGTACCTTGTGCAGAATAGACATGTATACCGGCCTTAACAAGCCATTGTTATACTACAGCGCAATTGCTCATTCTTGTATTTTGGATATTTCACACTCTTTTGGAGTGTACCCTAATTAAAAATAAAAATAAATATTTAAACCAAAAACCAGTGTTGGCAACCTCGTCCTCCGCCACCACCCCATCCACCTACACCGCTACGTCCACCGCCTCCTCAAATTCCTACTCCATATGGAACTCCACCTCATAAATAATTTTTATTTTTTTTGTACGCATTTTATTTTATGACATTTCACTACTTTGTTACATTTTCGGGTGAAATTCACAAATTTTCCAGTGTGATGTACCACTGCTATAACTAGTAGACAGGTTAAAAAAATTCACAAATTTGTCTGTTAAATTTTCGGGTGAAATTTACCAAATTTTGGCTGTGATGTACCACTGCTATACCTAATAAATAAAAAATAATGGCTGCACACACATATAAGCAGTAAAGCTGAGAAATGGGGATCATTCTAAATTCAAGTGGTACTATATCTACTATTGGAATCAATGGAAGCTCTTAGCGCACATTTTGATCAAACTTGTGTCAGGCCCATCCACCACGCGTCAAGGTGGCTTCCGCGGATGGGTCCCTATCACTAATTTACCGTCTCTCTTGGACTTATCCAAGTCCACATTATCAGGGCAGTGAAGGAACCAGCTTCATTTGTACTTTGCTCAGAAGCTCCAGGCAGATGGGCGTGTGCTCAGTCTAAAAGAGGCGCCACCCTCAGATAAATATTACAAGAAAGTTTAGACTGGCATATTCTTCTTCATAATCATAGTCATGGGTGCACATCCATAAGGCAAACATAATAAATAAATAAATTATGGCTGCACACACATATAAGCAGTAAAGCTGAGAAATGGGGATCATTCTAAATTCAAGTGGTACTATACCTACTATTGGAATCAATGGAAGCTCTTAGCGCACATTTTGATTAAACTTGTGTCGGGCCCATCCACCACGCGTCAAGGTGGCTTCCGTGGACGGGTCCCTATCACTAATATACCGCCTCTCTTGGACTTATCCAAGTCCACATTATCAGGGCAGTGAAGGAACCAGCTTCATTTGTACTTTGCTCAGAAGCTCCAGGCAGATGGGCGTGTGCTCAGTCTAAAAGAGGCACCATCCTCAGATAAATATTACAAGAAAGTTTAGACTGGCATATTCTTACTCATAATCATAGTCATGGGTGCACATCCATAAGGCAAACATAATAAGTAAAAAAATGATGGCTGCACACACATATAAGCAGTAAAGCTGAGAAATGGGGATCATTCTAAATTCAAGTGGTACTATACCTACTATTGGAATCAATGGAAGCTCGTAGCGCACATTTTGATGAAACTTGTGTCAGGCCCATTCACCACGCGTCAAGGTGGCTTCCGCGGACGGGTCCCTATCACTAATATACCACCTCCACTGCTATACCTAGTAGACAGGTAAAAAAAAAAACACAAAGTTGTCTGTTACATTTTCGGGTGAAATTTACAAATTTTTTGGTGTGAGATACCACTGCTATACATAGTAGACAGGTAAAAAAAATAAAAAATTGTCTGTTACATTTTCAGGTGAAATTCACCAATTTTTGGGTGTGATGCACCAGTGCTATACCTAGTAGACAGGTTAAAAAAAAATGTCTGTTACATTTTCGGGTGAAATTCACAAATTTTTGGGATGGGATGCACCACTGCTATACCTAGTAGACAGGTAAAAAAAATAAAATGTCTGTTACATTTTCGGGTGAAATTCACAAATTTTTGGGATATGATGCACCACTGCTATACCTAGTAGACAGGTTAAAAAAAAAAATTGTCTGTTACATTTTTGGGTGAAATTCACCAATTTTTGGGTGTAATATACCCCTCCTCTACCTATTTGACAGCTTAATAAATTTCAATAATTTTTCTTTTACATTTTCAGGTGACAATAAACAATTTTTTTCTGTCATAGACCCCTGCTCTACCAAGTAGACAGGTTAATAAATTTCTGTCATTTTTCTGTTACATTATTGGGATGACATTTTACAATTTTGGATGTGAATAAACCTCTGCTCTGCATAGGTGACAGGGAATAAAATTTCAGAAATTCTTCTTTAATTGATGTGCGCCACCTCCTTTGATTCAATGCTTAAACTTAAACAACTTGTACCACATTTGCGCTTCAATAATTTGTCCCACATTTGCGCTTTACTACTTTGTCCTACATTTGCGCTTCAATAATTGCTCCCACATTTGCGCTTTACTAATTTGTCCCACATTTGCGCTTCAATAATTTTTCCCACATTTGCGCTTCAATAATTTTTCCCACATTTGCGCTTTAATAATTTGTCCCACATTTGCGCTTTGATAATTTGTCCCACATTTGCGCTTTAATAATTTGTCCCACATTTGCGCTTTAATAATTTGTCCCACATTTGCGCCTCAATAACTTTTCCCATATTTCCTTCGATTCCAAAAAAATGTAATACATTTATCTCCCTTGGATGTGGTCTCTCTTTCTCACGCTCCCTCTCCGGCGTGGAACCCTGATTCGTTGATAACCGTGATCAACATGGTAAGCTCAGAAAAGAACATCGAAAGTTAATAGAGAAGATATCCAAATGGATAGTGGATGTCACTGGGGCACCTCTGCATAGGTGACAGGAACATAAATTTTAAAAAATCGTCTGTTACATTGTCAGGTGACATTTTTCTAATTTTGCCGGATAGAAACCCCTGCTCTGCATAGTTGACAGGGAATAAAATTTAAGAAATTCTTCATTAATTGATGCGCGCCACCTCCTTTCATTCAATGCTAAACTTTAACAAGTTGTCCCACATTTGCGCTTTAATACTTTGTCCCATATTTCCACTCTATCATATTTAATTTGAAACAATTAATCTCCCTTGGATGTGGTCTCTCTTTCTCACGCTCCCTCTCCGGGGTGGAATCTTGATTCGCCGATAACCGTGATCACCATGGTAAGCGCAGAAAAGAACATCGAAAGTTGATAAAGCAGATATCCAATTGGATCGTGAACATCATGGGGACATGCGACATGGTGGAACAGTATGTGAGCACATGTCTACATGAACTGACTGACAGGGGTCAGCCCCTGCAACTTCTGGGTCTCCAAATTGGGCACATGGCCTTAGCTTGCCCTTTACCCCTTGGACGTGCTGGCGTGCCCTGCAGCCGTTGTATTGTCTAAACGTGTGTTTAGCACGACTGGAGGGGGTTATCACAGGTTATATTTCCCAATGTTTTGGGGTGTACTCCACCTACACCGCCACATCCACCACCTCCTCAACCTCCTACTCCATATGGACCTCGTCCTCCAAGATCACAAATATATTTTTTTCTTTTTACGTATTTTATGTTATTTAAAGTCATTTCCCTATCCACTTTTGTTTGCAGAGCACTTGCGATGCTCTTAACCACATTTTGATGGCATTTGCAGCCCTCTAGCCCTTTCCATGAGATTTTTACAGCCATTTTAGTGCTCAAAAATTCAGGTCCCCATTGACTTCAATGGGGTTCGGGTTCGGGGTCAAGTTCGGGTACCGAACTCAAACTTTTTTGTGAAGTTCAGCCAAACCTGTCGAACCCGAACATCCAGGTGTCCGCTCAACTCTAGTCATGAGAAAACAGTCTCAGAATGACTTGGATAAGTAAAAGCGTTCCAAAGTTAAACCTCAAGCTTCTACATAGGATTTTTGCCAGAACAGCACAGACAGAAATCTTACTGGCCTTTCCTGCATTGTTATATTGGTGGTTTAGGTAGGGGAGGGGTTTAATCACATTACACGTTTGCAATGTGTGTCTTATTAGTAACAAAAAGTATTTTTTGAACTTGCATTTTTAAATGCAAATCGCACAGTAGACAGAAATCTTACCAGTCTTTCCTGCATTATTTTATTGGTGATTTGGGGGGAATAAAAGCATTACACGTTTGCAAGGTGTGTCTTAATAGTGAAGAAAGGTCTTTTTTGAACCTGCATTTTTAAACGGAAATAGCTCAGAAGGCATAAAACTTACAGGTGCAAAAATTATTATATTCCCAAAGTAAATTGTCAATAGCAAAAAAAGGGATTTCAGCTCACTTACTGTCCTCCTTCGCCATGCACGGATCCCGGACCAGAAATCAATCAAAACTGTAGAAAAAAATCCAGCAGCAGGCTCATGGTGGTCATGATTAAGACGTACAGTCGAAACGAGTAGACCTTGCCTGTCTGGTCAGCCTATGAATTTTATAATGAAGAAATAAAGAAATTGGATCTTATCCTGAGCCTGCTGCTGGATTTTTTTCTACTGTTTTGATTGATTCCCAGTCAGTATGTTTGTACACAAGTAAGGACATTTAACCCTTTCCCGACATGTGACGTAATAGTACATCACATGTCGGGTCTTTAAAGATGGCTCTCACTCAGGCACATATCTGGCACAATAGCAAACGTGTGCCTGCTGTTTCATACAACACCGACACCTGGGCCTAATGTCTGTGATCAGCATTACCGCCGGTCACAGTTAAACATGCCCACGGCATTTCAGGGAGCAAAAACCCAGAAGCGAGCACTTTCGCATATACTCCGGCTCCCCCAATCCTCGCCATAAGTTCTCTCGGAGTGTATCTTCAATCTGTAAGATATGGAACGGTTTTAATAAGTGTACTGTCATTATATCCTGCAAAAATGATATTTTAGACTGTTCCCAGAGCTTATTATTATGTTCTGGTAAGAGTCTATAAAATAATTGAAAAGAGAAATCTCTACGGGAAATCGCAATACCATGGCTCCTTGTAACCCATCTATTCCAAACCATGATAGAATCTTTTATTGTGCTCAGTATTGGAATGTCTGGCCTAATGTCTGCAATCAGCATTACCGCCGGTCACAGTCAAATGTTCCAATGGCATCTCAGGGAGCAAACACCCAAAAGCGAGCACTTCCGGGTGTGCTCCGGCTTCCCCCCAGTGAGGATTACAGGAGCCGGATGCAGTACGCGACAGCTTCTATGTGGCAGCTTCTGTTCTCCTGATTGACAAGAGACTGCCGCACATTTGTTCCTGTGGAATAGTATAATCCCCATAGACTCAAAAGTTAATGCATTGGTGTCTATGAGAGAAGCAATCTTATGATTGCTTGTTATAGTTTCCTTTGGGAACTATTAAAAAAAAGTTTAAAAATAAAGGTTTTTAAAAATACAAAAAAATTCAAATAGCATCCATTTCTCCAAAATAAAAATACAAATACATAAACAATAAAAAACACACATCATGGGCATCGCCACATGCAAATATGCCTGTACTTAATAGTCAAAACATATTTATCCTTACAGCAATCTATGAGGTGGAAAAAAGTAAAAATGGACAATTAAAAGTTTTTTTTTTGGTCACTTCACCTTCAACAAGAAATGTAATTAAAAGTAAAGAGATCAAAAAGTCATACACATCCCAAAATGTTACAAAAAAGTTATAAGGGTCAGAATATGGCAACGAAAAGAAAAAAAAATTTTTTCAAGGTATTTTTTTTCAGTAGATAAACGCAAGACAAACTATACATATGTGGTATCGCTGTTATTGTACTGACCTGGAGAATGAAAGCAACAGGTCAATTTTACTTCATAGTGAATGCCAAAAAAACAACATAAAACTGTTGAGGAGTTGTGTTTTTTTTTTTACAGCTCCCTGCTACATTGTATGCAATGGTGGCATTAGAAAATGCAACTTGTCCTGCAAAAAACAAGGCCTCATACGGCTATGTCAATGGAATGAAAAATAAAAACGCAAAAATGAAAAAAATGAAAAAACTCTGGGGATCAAATGGTTAATTGTGTACTACCCTAGACCAGGGGTATTGCTAATTGTTTATTGTTGCACATTTCACTGTTGGTTTCCTGTCTATCACTACCGGCTACCTCTTGGGAAGAGTGGACTGGTCCTGCTTTCTGCCAATAGAGGGAGTTCCTGTAGACCTACAGTATGGAGAGGACGCATCTCTCAGTGCTCCTACTCCTGTTGTAGATTTCTCCAGAGAGAACCATTCCTAATTTGCCTCAAGTAAAGCCTCATTCACACGTCAATGTTTTGGTCAGTAATTGCGTCACTGATTGTGAGCCAAAACCAGGATTGGAGACTCCACAGACATAAGGTACAAGGGAACTATCTGCACCTGTTCTGTGTTTAGAGACGCACCTGGTTTTGGCTCAAAATCACTGACGGAAATCACTGACCAAAACACGGACGTGGGAATTAGGCTTAAAGCCTTGAGAGGAAAGACAACAGCGTGACCTGCTACATTCTATGTCTGCAGACCCTGCTGTGAAATGAGGGAAAACAGGCCAAAGACACCCTCATCACCAAACTACCACTAAGCCACTAAGTGCTGAATCACCACCAACCAACCTATCTCAATATCCTTGCTGGTGCCAGAAGAGAATTGCACTAAAGCCTGCTACTACTGTTTGTATTGTCAAGTTCTACATTGCATTTAGTAAAAGGACTTTGCTATGTTCAATTCTGGCTTCATTCTTCAGTGCTACAACTTTCACTGCAATGGACCCCAGAGAGCAACGGCGTGAAGTAGGACATTACAGCAGGACCACTACCACTCCCATGCTGTACACCAGCTCCCACAGGGGCTCACCTAGGGTGGCCAGAGGTCCGGTTTGAGGCTGGATAGTCCGACTTTCTGACTCCCTGTCCTCTGTCTGGCGCAGGGCCTGGACGGACGCAGGGATGTCTTTTTTTAACAGCTCATGCTCATACAGCAGCACTGTGCTTTCTGAGTGTGAGTTGCAAGGAGAAAGTATACCCTCCCTCCTGCCCCCTGCAGCTGACCTGGAGTTCTTTCTGCATTTCTTGATTTAAATCTCCATCGGCTGCTGGTGAGGGAGGGGTGTGGTCTTACAGGTTCAGAAGCGTGGCTTAGCGGAGTCGGGGCTGTAAAGTCTGGCTTTTGAGGGTGGTCTGAGTGCGCACCCTAGGCTCGCCACTGTCTTTAACCCCTTCCAGCAAAAGCCAGTGTGGGCCAAATGCCTTGTTTTTCAAATCTGAAAATGTGTCACTTCATGTGGTAATAACATTCAAATGCTTATAACATTCAAAAGCTAATTTACTTAGGCTAAGTTCACACTTCAGTTGTTTGGTCAGTTATTTCAATCAGTTATTGTGAGCCAAAACCAGGAGTGAAGCCTACACAGAGATCAGGTTTAATGATTTGATTTGGACTTATTCTGTGCTTCTGACCCACACCTGGTTTTGGCTCACAATAACTGATCAAAATAACTGACCAAATAACAGAAATGTAAACTCAGTCTTAGGCCTCATTCAGACGACCGTATGTATTTTGCGGTCTGCAAAAAACGGATCCGCAAAAAATACGGATGACATAACGTATTTTGTGGAACGGAACAGCTGGCCCCTAATAGAACAGTACTATCCTTGTCCGTAATGCGGACAATAATAGGACATGTTCTATTTTTTTGCAGAATGGAAATACGGACATACAGAAATGGAATGCACACGAACCACCTTCCATTTATTTTGCGGACCCATTGAAATGAATGGTCCCGTATACGGACCGCCAAAAAATGGAATGGACACAGAAATAAAATACATTAGTGTGCATGAGCCCTTATCCAAGCGATTCTGAGATTGTTTTCTCGTGACACTTCATACTTCGTGTTAGGGTCCACTCACACGTCTGTAGTGTATTGCGGATCTGCAAATTGCGGATCTGCA
Organism: Bufo bufo; assembly: GCF_905171765.1. Lineage (NCBI taxonomy): Eukaryota > Metazoa > Chordata > Amphibia > Anura > Bufonidae > Bufo > Bufo bufo. The sequence goes on from NC_053393.1 coordinate 354,414,665, forward strand.
ATACACCCGGCCGGCATCCCCCATAGAACTGCCTATTCTTGTCCGGAAGTTCGGGGCCGCGGCACGGAAATGCGGATGCGGACAGCACACTGTGTGCTGTCAGCATCTTTTCTGTCCCCATAGAGAATGAATGGGTCTGCACCCATTCCGCAAAATTGGTGAATTTGTTTTACCTTTATGTATGAAAAATTCTAAATTAACAGAGAATTTGGAAAAATTTAGAATTTTCAAAATTGTAATTTCTCTGCTTTATGTTAGCATCATTTTGTAAATGTCATTTTATTTTATTTTAATTTTATTATTTTATGTTTCAGGACATTAGAAGGCTTAGATTTTTGGAAACTATCCGTCTTTTTTAAGGAGCAATTCAATTCTGAAGTTACTTTAAGGAGCTTTCATAGTAGAAATAATACCATATCATACCAATCATACTATAAATTACCCCATTTTACAAACTACACCCCTCAAATTAGTCAAAACTTTTAGATATTTTGTTAACCCTTTCCACAGGAATTAAAGCAAAATCGAGGTGAAGTTTTAAAAATAATTTTTTGTGCACATTTTCCATTTTAATCATTTTTTCCCTGTAACAAAGCAAGGGTTAGCTCAAAACAAACCTCAATATGTATTATCTTAATTCTGCCGTTTACAGAAACACCCTATATGTGGTTGTAAATCTCTTCTTGGGCACACGGCAGGGTTCAGAAGGAAAGGAGCGCAATATTGTTTTTATTGAAGATATTGAATTTTTGATCGCCTTTTATACCATTTTATAGGAGATTAGGTGGGCGAAAACTGCAATTCTGTCAGTGTTTTTTATTTTTATTTTTCATGGACTTCCTCTTGTGGTATAAATGATATGCAAATTTTATTTTGTTGGTCAATACAGTTATGGTGATACCAAATGTATATAGGTTTTTTATATTTTACTACTCTTGCAGCATAAAATCACTGTGTATTAGAATAAGTTATATTTTGCATCACCATATACCAACATCATTAACATTTTTATTTTTTCATGAATGTAACTGTGTGATGGTTTATGTTTTTTGGAATGGGCTGTAGTTTTTATTGGTACCATTTTGGGGTACATATGACTTTTTGATCGCTTTTATTATCATATTTAGGAGGTGAGGTAGACAAAATTTGCAATTATTTCCGTGTTTTTTATTTTTTATTTTTCGTGAGGTTCCTCATACGGTATATATAATATGATAACTTTGCTCTATGGGTCCGTATGGCTATGGCGATACCAAATTTATATATATTTTTTTATGTTTTACTACTTTTGCAGTATAATTTTAGTAAAAATAAATTATATTTTGCATCGCAAAACACTAAACATAGCCTGATGGCTTGTTTTTTTTTGTGGGACGGGCTGTAGTTTATATTGGTACAACTTTGGGATAGTTATGACTTTTTTTTATTTACTATTCTTCAATATAGATTATACCACATTTAATTAGCAAATATAGATATCTCCATGAGAGAAAAACAGGGGCTTTCTGGGGATGGTAAACGGGAGTCAAATTCCAGCAACAGAGATAAAAAAAGAAGACAAAAAAAATATAGATAAAATAAGTACACAATCAAAATAAATAAGGATCTCTATCTCATGTGAAGTTGTAGATTCTTCACAAAACAAAAATGCTTTTGGTGTAGATAAGTCTCAGTCTAGTTAAATTCATGTACTTTATGTATAACCTATTGCAGTGTAGGACTATCCTGCTGCTTCCATTTAAGCGATATAAGGGCTCTGGCGGCTATCAGAATTTTCCCTACTACCCACTTAAACCTTAAATTAAAGCACTGTAAACCACTTTCCAAAAAGGGCCATATCTGGTCCAAGAGAGCAATTGGTTTGACATATATGTGAAATCAACATAGATATATCTTTCCAGTATTGTTTTAGTTTTGGGCAAGACCATCATATATGGGACCAACACCTTCACAACTTCGCCAACATAGATTACTATTTGTTGAATCCACTCTGTGCATTATGGTGTTGTATACCACCTTAACTGTATTTTACGTGATAGTTCAATATGATTTATGCATCTGGAAAGCTTCAATGACCATTCCTTGGCCCATTGCCACTCTAAAAAAGAAAAATCCCTCTCAATATCCTGCTCCCATCTATACATATATGGGGTCTTCCGCTGGTCATTTACACAATCATCTCTCCATAAATAACAGAAATACCACCTCCAGAATGATTATGAGAACATAACCATTTAGTTGTTTTCGGTAAGTTGGTTGTATGGTCCACAAACTGATTAGATAAATTGTGTTTCTGAATATATGACTGTATCTGCAAGTATTGAAACCATAAGTTCTATGGGAGTATATATTCACTCTGTATAATATGGACCAATTTATTAAGTCTTCTGTCATTAAATCCTGCAAAGATAATATTTCAGACTGCTCCCAGAGCTTAGAATTAAGTTCTCGTAACAGTCTATAAAAGATTTGAAAACAAATCTCTAGGAGAAATCGCGATACCACCGCTCCTGGTAATCCATCTATTCCAAACCATGATAGAACCTTTTATTGTGCTCAGTATTCGAACAGATGGGTTGATTACTGGTTTATCTATATTTAACATGTCACAAATAAGAATCTCTTTCATTGACTGTACCCCCATTGTTGATGTTTCTCATTGCATCTATCCCATTTCCAACAAAATGGCTTCCTGATAGGTTGCAATAGATGGCAACCCCATTACACCATTCTTTATAGTTCTAATCATGACAGGGTTAGCCACTCTGGGGGGTACAATATAGTTTTCAGGACCATCATCTTAACAGTATTAACTCTGCCTATCTATGACAGATGTAATTTTTCTAGAGCCTTAAATTGTTGTTTTATCCATTTCATCTGTAACTCAACATTCATTTTAAAAATACACTTAATCCGTTCCATCAGTCTAATACCTAGGTAATCGAAACCCAGCTTAACTATCTCGTATGGAAAACTCTCTTCTATTTTTTTTTAATAATATCCTATTGTTATTTATTAATAATCATTTTGATTTGTTCTCGTTTACCTTATAATATGATACCTCTGAATATTCATAAAGAATGTGATTTAAGCTTTCTAAGGATAGAATAGGATTCCTACATGTTGTTATTATTATATATATCGTCTGTGTACATAGTTATTTTGGTATTATAATCCCCACACTTAAGGCCCTGTATATTCCCATTAGATTTAATCAAAATAGCCAAAGGCTCTAAGGCCACATTGAACAACAATAATGATAATGGGCACCCCAGTCAGTTTGAATTCTGTTGAACTAAATCCATTATTCCATAGACAGGCAGTAGACTGTTGCTATAGAGCTGTCACTCATCTGAGGAATGTACCCTCAAAGCCCATCTTTTTTAGAGTGGACTTCAGGAGCCCCCAGTGCACTCAGTCAAAAGCTTTTTCAGCATCTAATGATAAAAATGCATTGGAGAAACCCGAGGATCCCTCTGATTGTATCAAATTAATCATTCTAAGTGTAGCATCTCTGGTCTGCTTTCTGGGAATAAAGCCCTGCAATGGGGCTGCAAAAGATGCGGACAGCACTTCCGTTCGGTGGCCCTGCAAAAAAATAGAACATGTCCTATTCTTGTCTGCGAACACGGACAAGAAAAGGCATTTCTATTATAGTGCCGGCCATGTGGAACACACATGGCCAGTGTCCATGTTTTGCGGATCCGCAATTTGCGGACTGCAAAACAGTTGCGGATGTGTGAATGGATCCTTACACTGACATCCACCCTGATCAGGACCTAAAGCAGGGCTTTGTTACATGGCAACCTGGATGCCTTTGTCATGATAACCATTGGGAGGCTTCCACTGCAGCGAGGTGTCCCTCAGTTAACCCCATGAATGCTGCGGTGGTTACTCACCACGGCATCTAAGGGCTTAAATGGCAGGGATTGGTGTCAGCACTGATCTCAGCTGTTGCAGCAGAGTGTCAGCTGTATATTACAGCTGACATCCGCTGCTGATGGTGGCAGCTCTGTTCCAGAGCAGCTGCCATCAAGTTCTTAAAGTGTGGAGGCACAGATGGTGGACGGGGAGGCACATATGGTGGACGTGGGGCATGAAGCCCCCTGCCCCATTTGCAGCCACCACCATGCTTATAGCTGCCCAGCTCTGAATCCTCCTTCTGCAAATGGCAGGGGGAGGAGCCAGAGCATCTCCTCTCCTACACAGCACCACATATAGTATATAGTGCTCCTCTCTCCCCTTCCCCATAGTGCCCCCATAATGTGGCAGTATAAAATACCCCACCTTAGTGCCCCCTGTAGATGCCCCATAATGCTCTTCTTCCCTTTCTCCAAAGTGCCCCCCATAATGAGCCAGTATAAAATGCTCCTTCCTAGTGCCCTCAGTAGATGCCTCCATAGTGCTCCTCTCCCCCTTCCCCTAGTGCCCCCCATAATGTGCCAGGATAAAATACTCCTTCTTAGTGCCCTGAGCAGATGCCCCCATAGTGCTCCTCTCCCCCATAGTGACCCCAATAATGTGCCAGTAAAAAATGCCCCTTCTTAGTGCCACCAGAGGACCCCATAGTGCTCCTCTCCCCCTTCCCCATATTGCCCTCATAATGTGCCAGTAAAAAAAATGCCCCTTTTTTCTGCCCCTAGATACCCCCTTAATGCTCCTCTCCCTCTTCCCCATAGTGCCCCCCATAATGTGCCAGTAAAGAAGTGCTGCTTCCTAATGCCCCTAGTTGCCCCCATACTACTCCTCTCCCCCTTCCCCACAGTGCCTCCTATAATGTGCCAGTAAAAAATGCTCCTTCTTACTGCTCCTAGATGCCCCCATAGTTCTTCTCTGTTGCATTGTGCCAACTAAAAAAACAAAACAAAACCCAAAGCACTAATACTTACCTCCATGCGGCTGGAAGCAATGTGATGCAGGCCTCTTCCGGCCTGTGTCCCTTGATGCCTGGCTCAGGCGGCACGATGATAATGACATCATCGTGCCGCCTGAGCCGGCCTCTGATAGGCTGCAGACACTAGTGCCTGCAGCCTATCAGTGGAACGAGGAAACAAGATGCCTCTCCCCATCCCCACAGCAGCATCCATCTGCATAGCAGTCCTGAGGACGACGATAAAGATGAATATAGAGATGAACGCTTCCACAATGGATGAGCTCATCTCCACTGCTACTGCCCTGCCGCCCCCCGATTAGATCCAGGGCCCTGTCACCCGATCGCCTCACCTAATTGGCAGCCCTAACTGAAAAAATAAATGACTGTTCCTAGGGGAGGTCCAGGCCTGTTTGACTTCCCCTGTCGGTGCGCTCCTGGCTACTGCTGCCACTGCTGTTGTGGCAACAAGCCAGGATTACCCATCCACACTGTACTCCGGATCCACCCAATTATAAGGAGGAATTTTTCTAGGCTCATTCAGAATGAGCCAATTATTCTTTTGACAATTAGCACTTGTGCATGTCATATGGAAAGGCATAATTTTTGGAGTCTTGGTTCCAACAAGCCACTGTTTTTTTCCCCATAAAGCCGTGTGTGTTTAAAATCCATTTTTCCCCCAATAAGGGACAGTTTTTTGAAACTTTGTATTATGAAAAGCTTAACACGTGACAGCGTAGAGTGTTTGTAACACTGTTAACCATACCTTTAAACATAGCTATGTATGTCAGTGTCACTCTGGCATTATTTGCTATTGTTGTCATTGAATTTAAGAGCTTTGGGGGGGGGGGGGGGGGGTGATGAAAATGCAAAATTTCATAAAATATTAACAGATAACATATTTCCCTAGAGTTCTAAGAGACTAGAGGGAGTTATACAGTATACCAATTATTAGGACAATTGGAGCATCTTGGAGCCAATTCGGATCCAAGCTGGACTTTGTTTAAAACAATTTTGGAGAACTTGAAACAAACTGAATCTCAAAAGGTTAGATTATCTCTATTTAGGACTCATGCATGGAGCTGTACATCTGCCACACACTGCAGTACATGCTGAATTGGACTTTATGGATATGGAGATATTCTCCTCTGGAAATGGCATCTTGAGAGAAGTACATCCTTATAAATGAAGCCTAATGGAGTGTGCAACAATTGTTTTCTGTGTGCCTCCTCATAGAATCATAGGCATACAGGGGTAGGAGTTCATGCACATTCATAAAAGTCGAAATAGGACTGTACAAAATGGAGCCGTAATGAGGCCATAGCTGTGTGAACTGTGCCCTTGTATACCTATTCAGGTTACCTGTGTTCAGAGCTGCATGTTGTTTAGGAGCAACCCAGTGTTAGAAATGGCATTAATAGAGAATTTTTCAAAGAAGTAAATACTTTTCACAGCAATGTCTATATTCTACAATAGTATTGCTGTTGTGTGCTCTTCCATGTGCTACAGTTTTATATTATATTTATATCCATGACTAAACTCATTAGAAAATACAGTAATAAAATCAATGACAACTTGTCATTTCAGCATATCATTACAATAGGTTTAACTTTGAATGGAAATGCTAATCTGTAGTGTGCTTTACTTGCCGAAAAGACTGGCAAGCAACAAATACTGTATAATCGGCCCAAATCCTCTTACTTCCCCTCCCTCATGGGGAAATATACATCTCTGCTGCTCTACTGGGCTCCCAGAAGTGTAGCTTTCAGTCAATAAAATTATCCTTGAGGCAAATACATGGCTGAAGTCCATCCCTTAGGACAAGGTTAATTCAGTTAAGCAATCTGTAATGTCACTTTGTTTTAGGGAAATCTCATTCAGTTGTGCCTCAGCATGATATCAGGAATATAAGTGATGTTACCCTTTTTCATTAAGATTTCTGCTTAGTGGACAAGAGTTAGAAACATAGAAACATAGAACATAGAAACATAGAATGTGTCGGCAGATAAGAACCATTTGGCCCATCTAGTCTGCCCAATATACTGAATACTATGGATAGCCCCCGGCCCTATCTTATATGAAGGATGGCCTTATGCCTATCCCATGCATGCTTAAACCCCTTCACTGTATTTGCAGCTACCACTTCTGCAGGAAGGCTATTCCATGCATCCACTACTCTCTCAGTAAAGTAATACTTCCTTATATTACTTTTAAACCTTTGCCCCTCTAATTTAAAACTGTGTCCTCTTGTGGTAGTTTTTCTTCTTTTAAATATGCTCTCCTCCTTTACCGAGTTGATTCCCTTTATGTATTTAAAAGTTTCTATCATATCCCCTCTGTCTCTTCTTTCTTCCAAGCTATACATATTAAGGTCCTTTAACCTTTCCTGGTAAGTTTTATCATGCAATCCATGTACTAGTTTAGTAGCTCTTCTCTGAACTCTCTCTAGAGTATCTATATCCTTCTGGAGATATGGCCTCCAGTACTGCGCACAATACTCCAAGTGAGGTCTCACCAGTGTTCTGTACAGCGGCATAAGCACTTCACTCTTTCTACTGCTTATACCTCTCCCTATACATCCAAGCATTCTGCTGGCATTTCGTGCTGCTCTATTACATTGTCTTCCCACCTTTAAGTCTTCTGAAATAATTACTCCTAAATCCCTTTCCTCAGATACTGAGGTCAGGACTGTGTCAAATATTCTATATTCTGCCCTTGGGTTTTTACGCCCCAGGTGCATTATCTTGCACTTATCCACATTAAATTTCAGTTTCCAGAGTTCTGACCATTCTTCTAGTTTTCCTAAATCCTTTTCCATTTGGCGTTTCCCTCCAGGAACATCAACCCTGTTACATATCTTTGTGTCATCAGCAAAAAGACAAACCTTACCATCGAGGCCTTTTGCAATATCACTTATGAAGATATTAAACAAAATCGGTCCCAGTACAGATCCCTGTGGAACCCCACTGGTAACATGACCTTGTTTTGAATGTTCTCCATTGACTACAACCCTCTGTTGTCTGTCACTCAGCCACTGCCTAATCCACTCAACAATATGGGAGTCCATGCTCAATGACTGCAGTTTATTGATAAGTCTTCTATGTGGGACAGTGTCAAAAGCCTTACTAAAATCTAGATATGCGATGTCTACTGCACCTCCACAGTCTATTATTTTATTCACCCAGTCAAAAAAATCTATAAGATTTGTTTGACATGATCTCCCTGAAGTAAACCCATGTTGTTTTTCATCTTGCAATCCATGGGATTTTAGATGTTCCACAATCCTATCCTTTAATAGGGTTTCCATTAATTTGCCTACTATTGATGTCAGACTCACTGGTCTATAGTTGCTCGATTCCTCCCTACTACCTTTCTTGTGAATGGGCACGACATTTGCCAATTTCCAATCTTCCGGGACGACTCCTGTTACTAATGATTGGTTAAATAAATCTGTTAACGGTTTTGCCAGCTCACCACTAAGCTCTTTTAATAATTTTGGGTGTATCTCATCAGGCCCCTGTGACTTATTTGTCTTCACCTTAGACAGCAAACTTAGAACATCTTCCTCTGTAAAGATACATGCATCAAACGATTTATTAGTCATTCTTTCTAGTGGAGGTCCTTCTCCTTTTTCTTTTGTAAAAACTGAACAGAAGTATTCATTAAGGCAGTCGGCTAGCCCTTTATTCTCTTCTACATACCTTCCGTCCTTTGTTTTTAATTTAGTTATTCCTTGTTTTATTTTCCTTTTTTCATTTATATATCTGAAGAATGTTTTATCCCCTTTTTTCATAGACTGAGCTAGTTTTTCTTCTGCCTGCGCTTTAGAAGTTCTTATAACTTGCTTGGCCTCTCTCTGCCTAATCTTGTAGATTTCCTTATCTTCATTGCTCTGGTTTTTTTTATAATTACAAAATGCTAGCTTTTTATTTTTAATGATTTGGTGCAATGCGTTTTTCACGCGCGTGATAAAAAAACTGACTGTGGTACCCAGACCCGAACTTCTTCACTGAAGTTCAGGTTTGGGTTAGGTGGTGTGTAGATGTTATTATTTTCCCTTATAACATGGTTATAAGGGAAAATAATAGCATTCTTTAATACAGAATGCTTAGTAGGTGGTCAATTGAGGGTTAAAAAATAAAAAATAATTAACTCACCTTCTCCTCTTGATCGCGTAGCTGCCGGTCTCTTCTTACTTCTTTAATCATGAGCTGCCGGCTAAAGGACCTGTGGTGACGTCATATCACATGGTCCAATCACATGATCCATCACCACGGTGATGGATCATGTGATTGGACCATGTGATATGACGTGAATAGACTGTCATCTTAGCAACCGTGCGTGAAAATCGCACCGCATCCGCACTTGATTGCGGATGCTTGCGAGTTTCACTCAGCCCCATTCACTTCTCTGGGGCCTGCGTTGTGTGATAAACGCACAATATAGAGCATGCTGCGATTTTCACGCAACGCATAAGTGATGTGTGAAAATCACCGCTCATGTGCACAGCCCCATAGAAATGAATGGGTCCAGATTCAGTGCGGGTGCAATGCGTTCACCTCCCGCATTGCACCCGCGTGGAAATCTCGCCCGTGTGAACTCAGCCTTAGGCCTCTTTCACACGAGCGTGAAGGATTGGCTCCGGATGCGTTCAGGGTGCGTTCAGCAAAACTCGCACCACTTTGCAAGCAAGTTCAGTCAGTTTTGTCTGCGATTGCATTCAGTTGTTCAATTTTGTTCGCACGGGTGCAATGCGTTTTGATGCGTTTTTCACGCAACGCAGAACTGATGCGTGAAAAAAAAACGCTCATGTACACAGACCCATTGAAATGAATGGGTCAGGATTCAGTGCGAGTGCTATGCGTTCACATCACGCATCGCACCCGCGCGGAAAACCCGCTCGTGTGAAATGGGCCTTAAGCTACCTGCTGCCCGTGCTTGTCAGCATGGCGTATGGCAGCAGGAGGGAAAGAGGGAGCCTGGCGGCCGTGCCTGTGGATAGGGGCGGCAGCGTTGGCACGGACCGCTGGGCTAACAATTTTAATCATTATAAGGAAATGAACCACAGAATATTAATGCATTTTCATATCTGATTAAAATCCATTCTAACATAAAAATAAATCCAGTCTGGCAACAATATAAATGCAGTTGGTAGATAACATCTTAATAGCACATATCAAAGTACTGTATGTGTGTTGGCCCAGGGTTTCCAATCATCCAGAAATTTCTAGATAGTCAGTAAAAAATAGGTGACTTTTTTCTTGTGCCTGTGAAAAAATAGTCCGTGATTTTTTTTGAGGCTGGTGGTGCTTAACTAGATTATTTTGGTGGTAATTATCATCATTTTACAGCTCACAGTAAATTCTGGTAATGAGTTAGGCCTCATGCACACGACCGTTGTGTGCATCCGCGGCCGTTGTTCCGTTTTCCGTTTTTTTTTCGCGGACCCATTGACTTTCAATGGGTCCGTGGAAAAATCGAATGATGCACCGTTTGGCTTCCGCGTCCGTGATCCGTTTTTCCAGTCCGTGAAAAAAATATGACCTGTCCTATTTTTTTCACGGACAACGGTTCACGGACCCATTCAAGTCAATGGGTCCGTGAAAAATCACGGATGCACACAAGATAGTCATCCGCGTCCGTGATCCGTGTCCGTGATCCGTGGCCGTTTTTCCTATCATTTTCAATGCAAACTTGACTTCGTTTTTTTTTTCACTTTTCATGTCCGTGGATCCTCCAAAAATCAAGGAAGACCCACGGAAGAAAAAACGGACACGGATCACGGAACTGCGGAACCCGTTTTTGCGGACCGCAAAAAAAACGGTCGTGTGCATGAGGCCTTATCCATATATTGAGCTATAGTAGTACTTATAATCTTTATAATTCATCATATCATTCATTATGGTTTTTCAATTTGTCTATAAAAAATGTTGGCTGTCTGTGATTTTGGGCTAAGTTGTCTAGAATAATTTTTTTTCATTTTGGTTGGCAACCCTGGTTGCGCCCTATTGACTACTTAAAGTGTCTAAGATATAGGAGGATGTCATCCAGCTGGATGGGCAAAAGGTCTCAATTTAATTAAAATTGCCTGATGCCTTAAAGTACTTTAGCATGGAAAACTGGATAGGTATCTTTTCACTAATGTGTTGGTGAGTTGGGCAACCCCTTTAGAACTGGCTGTACACTCTATATAAAAGCCGTCAAAAACCAATTAATTTATACTTATGTTTTAGAGTGTACTGCAGTATCATACAATGTTAATTTTGGGCTTACATGTGCAACATATGCCACATGCAATATTTTCAATGGATTTGAGCATATCATTAAAAAGCTTGTCGTGTTGTGGCAAGGGTTATTAGATCCCTTGGAAGTAATTTATCATGCAGGGAATATTTTGAGTCCGTTTTGCTTTAGTGTGCGTTGGAGTGTTGTTTGATAAATTTGTCTTGTCCTTAAACCTAACAATTTTGTCTACAAAAACGACTCCAGTTCTCCTACATCACCCTCCTACTGGACTGAGATTGCGACTTTTTGGCAACTTTTTAAAAAGTTTGGAGTGAGACTCACCACACCACTTTCCCACCCCATATTCCAAAGCTGGACTGAGCGGCGTAATAATGCAAAAAGTCACAAAATTTTTGCGCAGGAGGCCAAAAAGTAGCAAAAGTCCCATTTTGCATCTTTTTGAAGCCAGAATTCTGGAGTATAGGCATGATAAATCAGGACCCCTTAGGTTTGTGGCTAAGGTAAGATACTTAAAATTATTATATTTGAAGTTTGGGCTATAGCTTTAAGAAGAACCCTGAATTTTGTAGCACTGATAAAAGCTGCTGAAGTTTGTGTCATGGGTAACACTGCTGGAGTCTGTAGCATGGTAAGTAGCTTGACCAATGCTATTTTAGTTATAATCTTTTACAGTATATATGTAGTACCCAAGACCTGGCAGTACTACCAGTGTATATCATTTGTTACGTATTATATTGTGTTTTATATTGTAATGTTATTTATTTTATATATTATGGCCATATGTACCAGTGAGGACATGGATGGAAAGGTTTAACCAGGAACAGGGCTAACAACCCTGTTCCTCCCCTTTTGCTGGGCGGGATCGGTACTGCTTCCTGCCAGGAGCAGGAGTTCCTGTTGAGCTAGGGAAAGGAGAGGAAGCACACGTCTGGGCTTCTGCTCCTGCTACAGATTCTGTAAAGAAATCAACCTCATCCTTAGGCTTATTGCACACGACAGTATATTTTCACGGTCCGCAAAGTGATCCGTGACCGTTTTTTCGGGTCTTCCTTGTTTTTTGGAGGATCCTCGGACATGAAAAAAAAGTCGTTTTGGTGTCCGCCTGGCCGTGCGGAGCCAAACGGATCCGTCCTGAATTACAATGCAAGTCAATGTGGACGGATCCGTTTGACGTTGACACAATATGGTGCCATTTCAAACGGATCCGTCCCCTTTGACTTTCAATGTAAAGTCTGGAGTCCCTTTTACCATCGGATCGGAGTTTTCTCCAATCCGAAGGTATATTTTAACTTGAAGCGTCCCCATCACCATGGGAACGCCTCTATGTTAGAATATACTGTCGGATATGAGTTAGATCGTGAAACCTCATTTCCGACAGTATATTCTAACACAGAGGCGTTCCCATGGTGATGGGGACGCTTCTAGTTAGAATATACTACAAACTGTGTACATGACTGCCCCCTGCTGCCTAGCAGTATCCGATCTCTTACAGGGGGCCGTGATCAGCACAATTAACCCCTCAGGTGCCGCACCTGAAGGGGTTAATTGTACTATCATATCCCCCTGTAAGAGATCAGGGCTGCCAGGCAGCAGGGGGCAGACACCCCCCTCCCCAGTTTGAATATCATTGGTGGCCAGTGCGGCCCCCCCCCCTTCCTCCCTCTATTGTAATAATTCGTTGGTGGCACAGTGTGGCCCCCCCCCCCCCTTCCTCCCTCTATTGTAATAAATCGTTGGTGGCACAGTGTGCGCCCCCCATCGGCCCCCCCTCCCTCTATAGCATTAACAACATTGGTAGCCAGTGTGCAGCCTCCCATCTCCCCCCCCCGATCATTGGTGGCAGCGGGTTACTAGCAATAGTACAATAGTAAAAGATTCATACTTACCTGGGAGCTGCGATGTTCGTGTCCGGCCGGGAGCTCCTCCTACTGGTAAGTGACAGTTCATTTAGCAATGCGCCGCACAGACCCTGTCACTTACCAGTAGGTGGAGCTCCCGGCCGGACACGAACATCGCAGCAGCCACCAGCAGGTAAGTATGAATCTTCTACTATTGTACTATTGCTAAGTAACCATGGACTGTAGTAGCGTCCTGGTTGCCATGGTTACCGATCGGAGCCCCAGCGATTAAACTGGGACTCCGATCGGAACTCCGCTGCCACCAATGATGGGGGGGGGGGGGGGGAGGGGGGGCCGCACACTGGCCACCAATGTTGTTAATGCTATAGAGGGAGGGGGGGCCGATGGGGGGCGCACACTGTGCCACCAACGAATTATTACAATAGAGGGAGGAAGGGGGGGGGGCGCACACTGTGCCACCAACGGATAATTACAATAGAGGGGGGGGGGGGCCGCACTGGCCACCAACCTATTATTACAATAGAGGGGGAGGGGGTCTGCACTGGCCACCAATGATATTCAAACTGGGGAGGGGGGGAGGGTCTGCCCCCTGCTGCCTGGCAGCCCTGATCTCTTACAGGGGGATATGATAGTACAATTAACCCATTCAGGTGCCGTACCTGAAGGGGTTAATTGTGCTGATCACGGCCCCCTGTAAGAGATCGGGTGCTGCCAGGCAGCAGGGGGCAGTCTTGTACACAGTTTGTAGTATATTCTAACTAGAAGCGTCCCCATCACCATGGGAACGCTTCTGTGTTAGAATATACTGTCGGTTCTGAGTTTTCACGAAGTGAAAACTCAGCTATGAAAAAGCTTTTATGCAGACGGATCTTCGGATCCGTCTGTATAAAAAGTAACCTACGGCCACGGATCACGGACACGGATGCCAATCTTGTGTGCATCCGTGTTCTTTCACGGACCCATTGACTTGAATGGGTCCGTGAACCGTTGGCCGTGAAAAAAATAGGACAGGTCCTATTTTTTTCACGGCCAGGAAACACGGATCTCGGATGCGGCTGCAAAACGGTGCATTTTCCGTTTTTTCCACGGACCCATTGAAAGTCATGGGGTCCGCGAAAAAAAACGGAAAACGGCACAACGGCCACGGGTGCACACAACGGTCGTGTGAAAGAGGTCTTATAAGTAGGCTTAAGTGAATTGAGTTCAGATTGCTCTATCCGAACCTGATTAGTTTGATAACTTTGTTAAGAATATGGGTAGAGATGAGCGAATCGAAGCTGACGAAGTGGAATTCGATCCGAATTTCAAAAAGAATTTGATTTGCACTGAATGCAAATTTCCTCACGCTTTGTGGTAACGAATCACATTTTTTCCTAAAATGGCTGCTGCATGTGTGAGCACATGGAGAAAGGAACTCTGGGAAGGCGGGATCACCCATAATGCCATGCATGCAGCCAATTAGCAGCCAGCCATCCCTGTGATGTCACAGCCCTATAAATAGCGCAGCCATCTTAGATTCTGCCATTTTCCAGTGTACTTAGTGCACAAGGGACAGTGATAGAAAAAAACATCATTGTGCTAAAAAAAAAAACGATTTACAAGTGCAGGGAAAGATTAATTAAGGTGTAGGGAAAGGATAGGGAGGAATCATTCCACTGCATTTATGTTGAAAAGGGTTCAGTTGGGGAGGTTAGAGCCATGCAGCACTGACTGGCGATCCAAATTGCCATTATACAGCTCTGTAATTGAACTAAAACGTTCTTATTAGGGTGCAAGTGTCGATTGATACAGGCATTAACAGGGTTTACAAGGCAATATTTCTACGTCATATTTGCCCTTGTGCAGTGCAGTTATCTGTTGTAAAGCCTTTTGTGGGGTGTTTTAGCGTAAAAAGAAAAAATATATCTGCCGCTCAGCGGTGCAGCTATTTCTTGTAAAGCCTTTTGCGACGTGTATTAGTGCAAAAAGAAAATATATATTTGCCGCTCAGCGGTGCAGTTATTTCTTGTAAAGCCTTTTGAGGGGTGTTTTAGCGTAAAAAGAAAAAAAATATTTGCCGAACAGCGGTGCAGTTATCTGTTGTAAAGCCTTTTGTGAAGTGTATGAGTGTAAAAAGAAAATATATATTTGCCGCTCAGCAGTGCAGTTATTTCTTGTAAAACCTTTTGTGACGTGTATTAGCGCAAAAAGAAAAAGTATATTTGCTGCTCAGCGGTGCAGTTATTTCTTGTAAAGCCTTTTGTGAGGTGTTTTAGCGTAAAAAGAAAAAATATATTTGCCACTCAGTGGTGGTTATTTCTTGTAAAGCCTTTTGTGACGTGTATTAGCTTAAAAAAATATATATATATATATTTGCCACTCAGCGGTGCAGTTATTTCTTGTAAAGCCTTTAGTGGGGTGTTTTAGCATAAAAAGAAAAAATTTATTTGCCGCTCAGCGGTGCAGTTATTTCTTGTAAAGCCTTTTGTGACTTGCATTAGTGTAAAAAGAAAAAAGTATATTTGCTGCTCAGTGGTGCAGTTATTTCTTGTAAAGCCTTTTGTGACGTGTATAAGTGTAAAAAGAAAAAATATGTGGGGTGTTTTAATTTTCTTTTTTTTTTATTGGATATAACAGTATGTCAGACGTGCCAGGCCCTGCACAGGGGAGTGGCGCCAGCACAGGTCACAGCAGAGTAAGGGGGCGTGGCAGCAGGGGTTGCAGTGAGAGACCTGAGCTCCCGGTGTCATCTAGCGGTCGTGTCTTGACCAGCAACCCAGCGGTTCTGGAATGGTTGACTCGGTCATCCACTTTGTCCCAAGTGACATCAGACACCCCCAGCCAAGAGTCAGTGGGTTCCTCTGGCAAGACGCTTAGTTGGCATGGCCCGGGAGCAGGCCGTGTGCCCCCACCTGTCCTGATCCTTCCTCTGGCATTTTCAGTTCTCTCACCGCGAGAATAATTATATGCTGTAGACTCCACGGCTCCACTTTTCAGCGAGGAAGAGCTACTATACAGTCAGCAGCTACTGCTCAGCCAAGATTTTGAGACATTCGCCGCTTCTTCCGCTAGGCGGGCAAGTAGTGATGAGGAGAGTGGCGTCGGAGCTAGTGTTGCGAGCGGTCAGGCTCCTGACACAGGGACGGTTGAGGAGGACATCAGTGACTTGCAGACAGCACTCGATGATGATGATGTATCTAATTACACTTGGGAGCTGGGTGATGAAGGGGCTACATCATCATCGGGAGAAGAGAGTTGCAGCTAGCTTGTGAGCCAGCAAGTTGCTAGCGTGGCTGGGAGTCAGCAGGGTGGCAGCAGTGGGAGGTCATTAGCCAAACGTGCCCAGGGTACACCACCTGCTTTGCAGGAGCCTACCTGCCTGGGAAGTAGTGGTGCAGGGGTTCACGGAGGCAGCGACGGTAGCAGTCAGTCAGTTCAGAGTGTTGGGGGTAAAATCACCTACTCGCCGGTGTGGCAGTTCTTTTTAAAGATGCCGGAGGAGGTGATCGTGGCCATATGTCGAATCTGTGGGCAGAAGGTGAAGAGTGGCCAGGGTTCCAATGTTGTCACTACGGCCCTGTGTCAACATATGCAGCATCGCCATAAAGTGGCCTGGGAGAACTGTGGCTCCCATGTGGTGGTCCAGCCTGCTACAGTAACCGCTTTATCACCCAGTGGCATGCACCTGGTTTGAGGCAGTCGAGGCTCCACCACCTCAGCCGAAAGGAGCTGTCTGTCCTTCCCACCATCTGCTGGTCCTAATGCTCCTGCTCCTCGCCCTCCTGCTCCTCCTAGTCAGTCATTCCGTCAGAAATCGATCATCGAAGCGATTTCCAAGGGACAACAGTATGCTTGCTCTCATCCAACGACGCAGAAGCTGAATGTGCTCCTGTCCAAGTTGCTGATGCTGCAGTCCCTCCCTTTCCAAGTGGTGGACTCTGCACCTTTCAGAAAACTGATGGTTTGTGCCAAGCCGAGGTGGAGAGTCACAAGCCGTCATTTCTTTGCCAAAAAGACAGTACCAGCCTTGCACACACATGTTGAACAGAAGGTGGGCCAGTCCTTTAGCCTGTCGGTGTCTGCCAAAGTGCACGGCAGCGCCGATGTGTGGAGCTGTGACTACGGTCAGGGACAATACATGTACTTTACGGCCCACTGGGTGAATGTGGTTCCTGCACAGCCACACCAGCAACTTGGCCAGGTGACGCCGTTTCCGCCTCCACGTTGACACACCGTTGGTCCAGCGACAATGTCCGCCTCTGCCTCCTTATTCTCCACCATTTCCTCAGCCTCCACTGCAGGGACAATTCACAGTGCCCCTCCAGCATACCACATATGCAGGGCACGGCGGAGTCACACGGTTCTGCACCTTGTTTGCCTGGGTGAACTGAGTCACACATGTTCAATCTGGTTGTCAAGCAGGGTCGGGCTGGGCCGGGGGGCAGGGAGGCAATTGCCCCCCAGGCCGCCCTAAAAAAAACATCCGCTGGGCCGTCTTTAACAAATAATTTTTATTTTTTATTTTTTTATTCCTCAGTTCCGCACACTGCAGATCACCACAGGCGGCGCGGCCCTGGATGTAAATGTGGCGGCGGGCAGTAGGAGATGAGTACTTCCACTGTGGAAGCGCTCATCTCCATATTCATCTGTATCGCCGTCCTCAGGACAGCGATACAGATGGCTGTGCTGTGGGGCAGGGGAGGGAGAGGCGTGTCCCTCCCCTGTTCTTCTGATAGGCCGCAGGCACTAATGCCTGCAGCCTATCAGAGGCCGGCTCAGGCAGTGCGATGATGTCATTATCATCGCGCCGCCTGAGCCGGGCAGCACACAGCAGGAACACAGACCGGAAGAGGCCTGCATCGCTGCTGATGGAGGTAAGTATTAGTGTTTTTTTTTTCTTTCTTTGCGGGGGGAGCTGTCACTATGGGGGGGAGCTGTCACTATGGCTATAGGGGGGAGCTGGCACTATGGGGGGGGGGGGCGAACTGGCACTATGGGGGAGCTGGCACTATTGGGGGGGCTGGCACTATGGGGGGGAGCTGTCACTATGGCTATGGGGGGGGGAGCTGGCACTATGGGGGGGCTGCCACAATAGGGGGGCTGGCACTATGGGGGAGCTGGGACTATGGGGGGGAGAACTGGCACTATGGGGGAGCTGGCACTATGGGGGGAGAACTGCCACTATTGGGGGGGCTGGCACTAATGGGGGGGCTGGCACTATGGAGGAGAGCTGTCATTATGGCTATGGGGGGGAGCTGGCACTATGGGGGGGGCTGCTATAATAGGGGGTCTGGCACTACGGGGGAGCTGGCACTATGGGGGGCAGAACTGGCACTATGTGGGGGCTGGCACTATGGGGGGGAGCTGGCACTATGGGGGGGAGCTGGCACTATGGGGGGAGCTGGCACTATGGGGGAGCTGACACTATGGGGGGAGCTGGCACTATGGGGGAGCTGGCACTATGGGGGGGCTGGCACTATGGGGGAGCTGGCACTATAGGGGAAGCTGGCACTATGGGAGGAGCTGGAACTATGGGGGTATTTCTTACTGGCACATTATGGGGGGCACCATGGGGGAGAGGAGCACTATGGGGGTATCTGGGGGCTCTAAAGGGGCTTTTTGTAATTATTGGCACATTATGGGGGGCACTATAGAGGAGAGTGGCACTATGGGGCATCTGGTGTCACTATAGGGCATTATTTGGGGGCACTATGGGGAAGTGGGGGCTCTAAAGGGGCCTTTTTAATTGGCACATTATAGGGGGCACTATGGCATTTGGTGGCACTAAGGGGGCAATTTTTTACTGGCACATTATGGGAGGCACTATAGGGGAGAGTGGCACTATGGGGCATTATTTGGGGGCACTATGGGGGAGTGGGGCATTTTTTACTGGCACATTGTGGAGGAGAGGAGCACTATAGGGGCATCTGCTGGGGGCACTAAGAAGGGGCATTTTTTTACTGTCATTTTATGGGGGACACTATGGGGAAGGGGGAGAGGAGCACTGTGAGGCCATTTACTGTGGCACTATATAGGGGTATTTTATACTGGCATATATTATGGGGACATTAGCTTAACTGCGGGCACTAAGCGGGGGTATTTAATGTACTGTCATATTATAGGGAGAATTATTACTACTAGGGGGTATTATGGGAAGCTTTACTACTACTGGGGGGCTATGAGGAACATGATTACTAGGGCACTATAGGGGCATTATTACTACTAAGTGTGCTCTGGCAGAGAATTATTTCTATTGGTGGGATTTTGGGGAGCACTGTTACTTTGGGGGCACCCTGCTACAGTATCAGCTTAGCACAATTATTTTTGGGGGACATTATCTTTATACTATTAGTGTCTGGGCGCAGTTATTTTTTAGTGCACCGTGTGCCAATAATTGTTTAAGGGGGCACTATCTGTGTGGTAGTAGTATTCCCAGGGGTACTGTTTCTGCAGTATAGTATTGGGGGCACAGCGGGCACAGTATTGGGGGCACTATCTGTGTGGTAGTAGTATTTCCAGGGGGACTGTTTCTGCAGTATAGTATTGGGGGTGGCAGGAAAGGGTGTTCAGAAGATGTGAAGATGATGGAAATGTGGGAAACTAATGTCTGTTTGTCAATCTCTGCAGAGACGGGAGATGGCAGAAAAATCATCATGGCGGTCTGGTCTGAATGGAGAAGATGAGGAAAGAGAACGTCTACATCAAAGGTGACATCACTGGATGTAAGAGGTATGGGGCGCTATGTAGGAGAGGAGATGCTCCGGCTCCCCCCCTCCTGCCATTTGCAGAAGGAGGATTCAGAGCTGGGTGAGGACGGCAAAGGGGGCAGCAGGCCACGGGCGGGTGGCAGATGGTGGGGGGAACCACAGGCAATGAGCAGGATCTGGGGAAGCAGGAGACCGGAGGAGCTTCCTGGCTGTAGCCTGCTGTCTATTGTATAATGTGAAGCAGGCAGTGCAGCCAGGACGGGCCCCCCCCCCCTCTCCGTATGATGTGTAGAGACAGGCCTCAACTATAGAATGTCAGCTGTACAGTGTTTGTTGGGAGTGGCCTATTATATGTAGGAGGGGCTTTTAATAATGGGCGGGGCTAAAATGGGCCACTTGACTGGATTTGCCCCCCAGGACTAAGGCTGCCAGCCCTCCCCTGTAATGTCAAGCGGTTCCTGAAGTCTTCCACCCATCTGCAAGACATCCTAAAAATGGCCAGGAAACTTTGCATGCACTTCAGCCACTCGTACACCTCAAAGCACATCCTCCTCGAGCTGCAGCGGCAGAACAGCATCTCCTAACATAGGCTGATATGCGACATTTCCACCCGTTGGAATTCCACCCTCCATATGTTGGACCGACTGTACGAACAGTACGATTTCCTGATGATCCAAGCAGACAGGAGTACTCCCCTGTGTAACTTCGATGTCAGCCAGTGGCAGTTCATGCGTGACACCCTCCATTTGCTCAGGCCCTTTGAGGAGCCCACATTATTTGTCAGTCGCCAGGACTACAGGATGAACGATGTCATTCCACTGCTTCATGTCCTGGAACAGATGCTGGTAAATATGGCTGGTCAGGGGACTGGAGACGTGGCGCCTAGATCTCACGGCCACATGAGCCCAATGTGTAGCGAAACTGGTGGTTTTTCTACACAGGTGACAGGAGAGGAGGCGCAGGAGCAGCCAGAGGAGCTACAGGGCGATGAGGAAGATGAGGCAGAGGACCCAGACACACCGTGGCAGTATGCAATGGAGATGGAGGCAGGGAGTCCCTCCGAGTCACTTGCACAAATGACCCGCTGCATGCTCACTTGTTTGGGTAGTGACAGCCGAATTATTACCATTCGGCAGAGGGATTACTTCTGGCTCTCCACCTTGTTGGACCCTCGCTACCGGTCCAAAATGGGGGCCTTTTAGAGACATCCTATGTAGTCAGTTGGCTGCTGCCTATCTGCACCATTGTCCATCCTCTCGCAGGTCTGACCAGAGTAGTCATCTGCGCTCACGTTCCACTGCCATGGCTGCTGGGGAGGGGTGGCAGGAGCACTAGCTCCATCAGCAGCAGCTTGAGTCTACAGTCGCTGATGCGCAGCTTTCTTTACCCAGCTAGAGAAGAAACTACTCATCAGCAGCAGCATCTAGACCTGAAGCAGAACCAGCAGGTGGTGGCATACTTGGAGTGCACCCTACCAGCTGACATTGAAGATCAGCTCGACTACTGGGCAGCCAAACTGGATTTGTGGCCGCAACTGGCTGAGTTTGCCCTGGAAAAGTTGTCCTGCTCGGCCAGTAGTGTGGCATCAGAGCGGGTGTTTAGTGTGGCAGGGGCCATAGTTACCCCAAGGAAAACTCGCCTGTCCACCCAAAATGTAGAGAGACTGACCTTTTTCAAGATGAATGAGGCATGGATCAGCCAGGATTTCCACCAACCAATTCCTGATGTATCAGACTAGATCATCCATGGTGCCACACCAACACTCTGACAAAAGAGACCGGTTTCTTCTGGCTACCTGCCTCAGCTACTATTCTGATGCTGCCACCCACCTGAAGCCACACATCTGATGCCAAGTGCTCCTTCTTTCACCCACCATCTTCAGCGGGTGCTGGTATTGCCACCCACCTCCACACTATGTCACCTTGTCCCCCTGTGGTCTCCTGATTCTGCTCCTACCTGCACTCTATGTCACCTTGCCACTCTATGATCTCATGATACTGATCCTACCTCCTCTCTATGTCACCTTGCCACTCTGTAGCCTCCTGATGCTGCTGCTACCTCCACACTATGTCACCTTGCCACTCTGTGGTCTCCTGATGCTGCTCCTACCTCCACTCTATGTCACCTAGCCACTCTGTAGCTTCCTGATGCTGCCACCTCCACCACACTCTGTCATTGTGCTACTCTGTGGCCTCCTGATACTGCCCACCTACAGACTCTGTCATTGGGCCACTCTGTGGTCTCTTCATGCTGCTTCCACCTCGCCACTATGTCATAGGGCCACTCTGTGGACTTCTCATGCTGTTCCCACCCTCCCCACTTTGTGACTAGGCCACTATTTAGCCTTTTTGGCTTGGCTGACATCATCATTTATTTAACTCTTCTTCTGATCTGTCAGAAGGAAGGTAAAATTAGACACACAACGGATCCTCTCTGTGTAGCAGCTGTAAGGCCTGTATGGTCCCATCAGAATCGGCTTATGATTTGGTAGCCAAAAGCAGGAGTGGGTACAAAACACAGAAGACTTGCAAATATTCTGTTCACGTGTCATCTCTGTTTTGGATCCACTCCTGTTTTTTTTTGGCATTAGCAATACTGATGGATTACT
Source organism: Bufo bufo (assembly GCF_905171765.1). Lineage (NCBI taxonomy): Eukaryota > Metazoa > Chordata > Amphibia > Anura > Bufonidae > Bufo > Bufo bufo. The sequence goes on from NC_053393.1 coordinate 354,436,934, forward strand.
GACCAAATGCTGACCGAGTTGAGGCGGATGCTCAACAGACAGGATTTTTTGTGGGTTATTGTTCTGACAGATCAGAGGAAGGGGAAAATAATCAGTGACATCAACTCAAACTTACTGCTGACATCCTCTGCACTCTGTCGGGGGGCTCTACTTGTATAAGCGTTTAATAGAACAGGTTCTGTAGACATCTATGTGGAATCAACTAACAATGGTGTAAAAGGAGTGCGCTTCTTCTTGGCGCTAACATCGACCTGTAAGGTTGAGTTCATACTTGAGTTATTTGGTCAGTTTTGGCCCAGTGACTGACCAAATAAATGAAGTGTGCAGTGATTCTAAGAGCGACACCTGTCATCTGCATGTCATACGGACAGTATTATTTCACTACCAAAGCAGACTCCCTATGTGTGTTACTGCAAGCCACAGTGTTCTCCACCACTAGAAAGGCTCTACAACCAGGAAATAGTTTTTTAACGTAATTCGTTGCAAATTTATTTGTATAGAACCAAATTTTTTCCCAAACATTTGGTGATCCGGTTAATCGAGTTTTTGAAAAATTCGCTCATCTCTGAATATGGGCTCCATCCTACTGTAAAATGTATGGACTCCTATGGAGGTCTTTCCGAAGTTTCAGCAAATATCACAAGACTTACTTCATCTCTTCTCTATCACGTGTCACTTCGTTTATTCGCATAAATTAACCTCATTAAAGAAGTTGAGTTCAGCTTAGTTTTTTGATAAAGTTATTTATGCGAATAAACAAAGTGACACATGATAGAGGCGAGACAAAGTAAGGCCTATTGCACACGACCGTATGGCTTCTACAGTATTTTGTGGCCCGCAAAAAATATGGATGACATCTGTGTGCATTCAGTTTTTTGCGGAACGGAACAGCTGGCCCATGATAGAACAGTACGATCCTTGTCCGTTATACGTTATACATGTTCTATCTGTGAACGGAGCGGAAATACGGAAACGGAAAGCATACAGAGTACATTCGTTTTTTTTTTGCGGATCCATTGAAATGAATGGTTCCGTATATGGACCGTATACGGAACGCAAAAAACGGAACGTAAACGGAAAAAAAAATATGTTTGCGTGTAAGAGGCCTAAGTCTCGCGATATTTGCTGAAACTTTGGAAAGCCTCTACGAAGGCTAAACATTTTACAGTAGGACGGAGGACATATTCTTAAGGAAGTTTTCAAAAGTATCGAGTTCGGATACAGCAATCCGAACCCGATTCGCTCAACTCTAATTATAAGCCTCAAGTGAATCATTGAGAAGACAGACAGCAGAATAAACAGCTGCATCCAGCATTTGAAGACACTGCTGTGAGGTAAAGGACTACGGCTAAGACAACCATCACCAAGAACATTACTAAGTCAGTACCACCTAAGTGCTAAATTGCAGTCATCAAACCTGCCTCAATAATATTTACTGAAGCCAGAATATTGGACTCAAAATATGCTGCTATTGAATGTATTTGAAGTTCTATGTTGCACTTAGCAAAAAAGTCTTTGTTATACGTTTATTTCTGGTCTCATTCTTTAATTTCCACTGCACCAATCCCCAGGAAGCAACAGCCTGAAGGAGTACACCATGACACAACCCTTAATCAGGGCCACTATCACTCCCATTCTCTACACCAGCTTCCCTGGGTGTCGCTGCATATGCGCAAAAAAGTAAATTCACATATCAAACGCACCATTAAAAAACATAAGTCAGTTATATTTTAAACGATTTGTCTGGCCAATTTTTATTTTTTTTATAAGGATCAGAATGCTTAAAAAAACCTAAATAAAAGTAATACTTACATATCCAATCCCCTGCTGCTTCCATTCTAAGGATTCCTAGCTCCCAAGCCAGTCTGTATTTCATGGTCCCGCTCCACAAGGAAATATGACCACTTAGAGGGGGGCGGAGCCTAGCCACGCTGCTGAATGGCCGCACGAGCTTGAGCTCCTCCAGCAAATCGGCTCATTTGCCCTAATTAAGCTAATAAATTCGCCTTATTATGGGGAAACCTGGCAAAGACAAGGTTAGAGGAAGTACAGAGACGACTCCGAGACGTTCCAAACAGCCAGAGATGGAGAAATTTCTCCGGAAAACACCGAGGCTTGTGACACAGAAGGGCCTTAATATGGCGGAATCTGCCGCTCATGACTCCGATATAGGAGACCTCTCCGATGCATGCAGCGGCTCCGATGTCTCTGACAGGTGACCCAGAGATCCCCCGATTTCAGAGAGGACTCTCCGGCGTGTCCTAGAGTCTGCTCTCTCGCCTATCAAACAAGACCTATCTGATATAAAAGATGACCTGAGACATCTGGGTCAGAGAGTGGTGGCGTTAGAAACAGCACAAGAATCTATTATGGCCTATGAAAGCAAAGCATCGGAGGTGCTGGAGACACACAAGACCCTACTGAATGAGGCTTTTTTAAAGCTTGAGGACCAAGAAAACCGGAGTCGCAGGCGCAACATACGTATCCGCGGCCTACCTGAATCGATTGCGGCTGAGGCCTTACCGACAGTGGCGCGCAAAATTTTCTCCATGTTGCTGAACCCTGACAGAGCGGCTGGTATCGTGGTGGAGCGAATACACAGGGCGCTGCGCCCCAGACCTAAGCCACAGGACCCTCCACGCGATGTCATCTGTGGTCTGTTAAGTTATGTGGATACTGCGGCCCTCCTGAAGAAACAGAGAGAGATGGAGGTACTTGAATATGAAGGCACACCATTTCAGATGTACCAAGATCTGGCGCCATCCACCTTGGCGAAGCGGCGCTTGCTGAAGCCTCTCCTGGATGTCCTGAGGAAAACATCCACGCCATTTAGGTGGCTATATCCATTCGGTCTCGCTGTCTCCAGAAACGGTAAACTGCTTACCATACGTTCTCCTGCGGATCTCGCTTCGGTCTGGAACTCACTGGATGTCCCGCCTGTGGATATCCCCTCATGGCTGCCGGCCGACCAAGATGGCCCCCTACCTGTCCCACCACGTGTCTCGGCCTGGCAAAAAGCCCTCATCGGGCAGACCGGAACGCCCGGGAAAAGGCAAGGTGGAGAGGGCTCCCACCTGAGTCATGGGACTTGTGTTACTATCAGCTAAGTTTATGAGTTTCTGATGTCGCTGCCCTCCATGGGTCTGAGATATCTGTTTTTCAGCTTTCAGTATACAGATTTACTAAAGGCAGATCTGGCTTCTTTCCCTGTATGTTCTGGGCCTGTCTGTATGTTCACTATTTGAAATATGGCGTCACAACAGAAGTGTAACGCTTCTTTATCCTTTGCTGGACGTTATCTTTGAACTGAGAACTTGGTTCCCCATCTGAAGGGTAATGACCGGTTAGATACTGGAGCTGGTCGAATTTTTTGTTGTTGGTCTTGTTTTTTGTTATAGACCATAAGGTGCTTTACTTGCCCCCTCGCCAGTCCAACCCTGTCTTGGATGGTGATAGGTGAAGCACCCACTCTTCAGATGAATACTATGTCTGAACTGGGTTATTGCCAGTTTATTATGTTGATTACTACTTACCTTACCTTATTTTTTATGTTTCCCTTCCCCCTTTTCCTTATTTTCCCCACTCTGCTCATATATACTATACGCTCTTTAGCATTTTCATGGGTACATCGTGCTGTTTTTGCCTTGAACATATATTAACATGTCTTCTATAGTAGTCGCCTCACTAAATACACATGGGCTGAACGAGCCGTGCAAAAGGTCTCAAATCATCTCTCTTCTCCTGAGGGATAAAGTCTCAGTGGCCTTTCTACAAGAGACTCATTTTAGAACGGGTAAAATTCCCAAACTCCCTCCTAAGAAATTTGTTCAGTGGTTTCATAGTACACATGACTCAACCAGTAGAGGGGTCAGTGTTGCTGTGCACAAAAACCTCCCCTTTAAACACACCGCTATTTCTGCTGATCCTGAGGGCAGGTACATTTTTGTAAAGGGGGCAGTAGGTGATTCACCAGTTACATTTGCCAATCTCTATGCACCTAATAGAGGCCAAGTGCCATGGCTCGTTCAGGCCCTTGTTTTATTGTCATCTTTCTCTGAGGGATTGCTAGTTTTAGGGGGCGACTTCAATGTGGCTCTGGAGCCAGCAGTGGACACCTCAGAGGGTAGACCGTCTATTTCTTATAGGCTTTTGAAGAGGCTTAAAACTTCCCTGAGAAAATTGAAGGTCTTGGATGTCTGGCGTACTTTAAATCCCAATGGCCGAGATTATACATTTTATTCGCATGCCAAGATGTCCTTTCATAGATTAGATTATTTATTCCTGTCTGACTCGCACATACGTAATGTCTCTGGGGCCCGGATTGGTAGTATCACGCTATCCGACCATGCTCCTGTTATTATTAACTTCTCCCTATCTGGTCGACAGAAAAAAGAACTCCTTTGGCGTCTAAACGACACCTTGATTTTGGATCCCACCCACGTTTGCAAAATCAAGGCCTCGATTTCCGAATTTTTTGAGCTTAATGACACACCAGACTCCCCTCCTTCTCCCTCCATACTATGGGAATCCCATAAGGTAGTAATAAGGGGGGAACTTATCGCATTAGGGGCACATGTGAAGAAGCAGAGGACGCAGGCCTTGGATGGTTTACTAGCAGAGATTGCCCGCCTTGAATCCTCTCATAAGGAGTCACAGGCCAAGCGCACCCTGACGGAGCTTACTGAAGCTAGAGTACGCTTAAAAAACCTATTAAATGTCACTTCTGCTAAGCTGGTCCTATGCTCACGATTTAAAGCCTATGCACATGGGGATAGAGGAAACAGACTGATGTCGGCGATTGCCAAGAAGCAGTTCTCTGACTCCTTTGTTTCCTCTATTAAGGACCCCAAGGGTGGGATACACAAATCTACTCCAGATATTGCCAAGGCATTCTGCACCTTCTATGAAGCTTTATACAACCTACCTTCCCCTGAAGGGGCTACGGCTGGTGATCTTTCAGAGGCCACAGATAAGTTTCTGCAGACTCTAGACCTTCCCTCAATATCATCAATCAAGGAATCTCAGCTGACCAGACCTATAACTGAATCTGAGATTCATAAGGTGCTCATGTCCATTCCCTCAGGCAAAAGCCCGGGACCGGATGGTTTCTCTATCACGTATTACAAGTCCTTTAAGGACGTTTTAATTCCCCGCTTCAGAAATTTGTGCAATTACCTTCTCACTGGAGGCTCCCTAGCTCCACACTCCTTATTGGCGCACATCACTGTCCTACATAAGGAGAATAAAGATCCGACATGCTGCAGTAACTATAGGCCGATCTCCTTGCTCAATAATGATGTAAAGTGGTGGGCGAAGATCTTGGCCACTAGGCTTCAGGATGTTTTACCTGATATTGTGCATGAAGAACAGGTGGGCTTTGTCCATGGCAGACAGGGGTCAGAAAATACTGTACGGCTTCTACATCTTGTAAATTGGGCCAAAAGATCCTCTAAGCCCTTGGTGTTGGTGAGCACTGATGCGGAAAAGGCCTTCGACAGGGTCAGCTGGCATTTTATGTCGCGAGCCCTGTCGAGGTTTGGCCTCCCGGACCAATTCATTACAGCTATTCATACTTTATATTCGTCCCCCTCTGCCAGGGTCAAAGTCAACGGTACGTTGTCACCACCATTTTGCATCACTAATGGGACGAGGCAAGGGTGTCCCCTTTCTCCTGCACTATTCATTTTAGTGATGGAGACACTCTTATGTAAAATTAGAGCGGACCCGGATATTAAAGGCCTTCAGGTGGGTTCTGGCACACATGTTACTGCAGCATTCGCGGATGATCTTTTGGTCATGACCTCCAACCCTAGAGAGGCCTTGCCCAAATTGCTGAACATATTTGAAGACTTTGGGTTTATATCCAATTTTAAAATTAACTACGGGAAATCCATGGCACTCAATATCTCCTGCCCACAAGCTGTAATTAACGCTCTTAAGCGTACAACTCCATTCACTTGGGCTTCCAGAGACATTACGTATTTGGGGACTCATATGTCAGCTAATGTTCAGGATTTGGCCTCCCTCAACTATATGCCGCTCCTGAAAACTGTTCGTACACATCTACAAAATTTGAAACTTCCGTTTGTCTCTTGGGTAGGAAGAAAGAATTACATTAAGACCTTTATTCTTCCCAAATTCCTGTACCTGCTGCAATCCCTCCCTATTTGGTTGCCGAACTCGTACTTCACTGAAATCCGTAGGGTATTCACACGCTTCCTCTGGAATGGCAAGTCGCCCCGTATTGCTTACTCTGTCCTCACAAGAGACAGGAGGCTCGGAGGATTTGGGATGCCAGATGTGAAGCTTTACTACACTGCTGTACAACTTTGTAGATGTGTAGCTACTATGTCTCGCCAATCTAATTCCCTTTGCTCCCGTCTTGAAAATGCATTATTTACTAACCAAGAGCTACTTACTTTGTGGGGTATTAGGCCTATATCAGCCAATCATTACTACTCATCTCCGGTTTGGAAAGGTATGCTAGTGGAGTGGTCCAAAATGGTTCAGTCCCAAATTTTTAATTTCCCTAATCCCTGTATGCCACTTAAACTACTACAAAGTCACATTCACCCTTCTGTGTTAAACCCCTCCGGGATTTGGTCTAAGCTCGCTGACATTTCTCTGTGAGATGTCCTTCTTCCTGATGGTAGTTTGAACTGGGACCCAGTATTGGACCTCCCTGAGGTTAAAACAGCATCTTTTTTCCACCTAGCGGATTTCCAGAGGGATACTAGAAAGTGTATTGGAACCTTTACGGGTAATAGTTCCCCCTCCTGGTTGGAAAGGAGGGTTTTGAATGCCAAACCTCCCCTTAGGCCATTATCTCAGATGTATAAAGAAATACTTTCCTCCTTACCCCCGGAGTTACACTATATGGTCTCCTGGGAACGGGAGCTTTCCCTGTCCCTTACGGAGCCGGAGAAGGCGTTTATCCTGGCTCATTCGCACGGCTTCACTCGTTGTGTGAGGATTCAGGAAAATTCCTTTAAGCTGCTCAGTAGGTGGTACAAGACACCTGAGTTCTTGCATAAACTAAACCCAGAAGTTCCCGAATCGTGTTGGAGATGTGGCACAGACACTGGCTCCCTATCACATATTTGGTGGCTCTGCCGTAAGATCCAACCATTTTGGAAATCGATTGAGACATTAGTCAACCAAATATGCAATACCAAGATATCTCTGGACGCTAAGCTCGTCCTATTGTGGTGCCCTAATAGTTCACTCACCCCCACCAAACATGACCTTCCAACAATGCTGCTTACAGCTGCTAAACTACTTATTCCCTTTCTGTGGAAGAATGATTCCCCACCGACTCTTCCAATGTGGACTGATAAGGTGGACCAGATATATCGTTTTGAGGAGCTTGCGCACTGGGAAAATAACTCACGCTCTCGCTTCTTAAAATTGTGGTCTCCATGGAAAGCTTATAGGAATTTTACATAAAAGAGCAGAGGTTTCATCCTCCTGTTTCCCTCCCCCCCTATTCCTACCTACTGTTCCTTTTCCCCTTCCCTTTTCCTTTTTCTTTTGAGTATCAGTTTCTGATTAATGGGAATTGTAACTTGTAATGCTCACACAGGATATGTGTATGCTTGATAACTACTTTGTACTCTAATGTCATCTTTGTAATGTCATGTGTGGGCCCTGGCCCTGATTTTCTTTCAATAAAAAGAAATATGGTTAAGGAAATATGACCACTTAGTCAATCACTGCTGTGCTTAGTGTTTTAGCTAAACAGCCAGACTTCTGTTGGGAAGGACCTGGAATTACAGAGACCGATGGAGAATACAGGAGGTTTCGGAATGGGAGGCCCTGAGATCTGTGAGTTGAATATTACTTTAAAAAATGTGTTTTTTTTTTAAGTGTTCTGAGCTTTATGTTGAATAATCTACTGGCCAGACAATCCTGTTAATCCCATTTTAGTAAAAGCTGAGGTGCAGGGATATGAACAAATCTCATAGGGCCCCATAGCAAAATTTTGCATGGGCCCCCTGCCCCACCCAGTTTGCCATATTCATTAAACACTCCCAGGCAATGCAGAATACAAAGCACAGTGCCCCAAATTTCTGATGAATTTATGTTATGCTAAGGAATGTTAATTTAAAAAAAATAGCAATTAACCACCTCAGCCCCCAGTGCTTAAACACCCTGAAAGACCAGGCCACTTTTTACACTTCTGACCTACACTACTTTCACCGTTTATTGCTCGGTCATGCAACTTACCACCCAAATGAATTTTACCTCCTTTTCTTCTCACTAATAGAGCTTTCATTTGGTGGTATTTCATTGCTGCTGACATTTTAACTTTTTTTGTTATTAATCGAAATTTAACGATTTTTTTGCAAAAAAATGACATTTTTCACTTTAAGTTGTAAAATTTTGCAAAAAAAAACACATCCATATATAAATTTTTCTCTAAATTTATTGTTCTACATGTCTTTGATAAAAAAAAAAATGTTTGGGTAAAAAAAAAAATGGTTTGGGTAAAAGTTATAGCGTTTACAAACTATGGTACAAAAATGTGAATTTCCGATTTTTGAAGCAGCTCTGACTTTCTGAGCACCTGTCATGTTTCCTGAGGCTCTACAATGGCCAGACAGTACAAACACCCCACAAATGACCCCATTTCGGAAAGTACACACCCTAAGGTATTCGCTGATGGGCATAGTGAGTTCATAGAACTTTTTATTTTTTGTCACAAGTTAGCGGAAAATGATGATTTTTTATTTTTTTTTCTTTTCTTACAAAGTCTCATATTCCACTAACTTGTGACAAAAAATAAAAACTTCTATGAACTCACTATGCCCATCACGAAATACCTTGGGGTCTCTTCTTTCCAAAATGGGGTCACTTGTGGGGTAGTTATACTGCCCTAGCATTCTAGGGGCCCAAATGTGTGGTAAGGAGTTTGAAATCAAATTCTGTAAAAAATGACCTGTGAAATCCGAAAGGTGCTCTTTGGAATATGGGCCCCTTTGCCCACCTAGGCTGCAAAAAAGTGTCACACATCTGGTATCTCTGTATTCAGGAGAAGTTGAGGAATGTGTTTTGGGGTGTCTTTTTACATATACCCATGCTGGGTGAGATAAATATCTTGGTCAAATGCCAACTTTGTATAAAAAAATGGGAAAAGTTGTCTTTTGCCAAGATATTTCTCTCACCCAGCATGGGTATATGTAAAATGACACCCCAAAACACATTCCCCAACTTCTCCTGAGTACGGAGATACCAGATGTGTGACACTTTTTTGCAGCCTAGGTGGGCAAAGGGGCCCATATTCCAAAGAGCACCTTTCGGATTTCACAGGTCATTTTTTACAGAATTTGATTTCAAACTCCTTACCACACATTTGGGCCCCTAGAATGCCAGGGCAGTATAACTACCCCACAAGTGACCCCATTTTGGAAAGAAGACACCCCAAGGTATTCCGTGAGGGGCATGGCAAGTTCCTAGAATTTTTTATTTTTTGTCACAAGTTAGTGGAAAATGATGATTTTTTTTTTTAATTTTTTTTTCATACAAAGTCTCATATTCCACTAACTTGTGACAAAAAATAAAAACTTCCATGAACTCACTATGCCCATCAGCGAATACCTTGGGGTCTCTTCTTTCCAAAATGGGGTCACTTGTGGGGTAGTTATACTGCCCTGGCATTCTAGGGGTCCAAATGTGTGGTAAGGAGTTTGAAATCAAATTCTGTAAAAAATGACCTGTGAAATCCGAAAGGTGCTCTTTGGAATATGGGCCCCTTTGCCCACCTAGGCTGCAAAAAAGTGTCACACATCTGGTATCTCTGTATTCAGGAGAAGTTGAGGAATGTGTTTTGGGGTGTCTTTTTACATATACCCATGCTGGGTGAGATAAATATCTTGGTCAAATGCCAACTTTGTATAAAAAAATGGGAAAAGTTGTCTTTTGCCAAGATATTTCTCTCACCCAGCATGGGTATATGTAAAATGACACCCCAAAACACATTCCTCAACTTCTCCTGAGTACGGAGATACCAGATGTGTGACACTTTTTTGCAGCCTAGGTGGGCAAAGGGGCCCATATTCCAAAGACAACCTTTCGGATTTCACAGGTCATTTTTTACAGAATTTGATTTCAAACTCCTTACCACACATTTGGGCCCCTAGAATGCCAGGGCAGTATAACTACCCCACAAGTGACCCCATTTTGGAAAGAAGAGACCCCAAGGTATTCGCTGATGGGCATAGTGAGTTCATGGAAGTTTTTATTTTTTGTCACAAGTTAGTGGAATATGAGATTTTGTATGAAAAAAAAAAAAAAAAAAATCAGCATTTTCCACTAACTTGTGACAAAAAATAAAAAATTCTAGGAACTCGCCATGCCCCTCATGGAATACCTTGGGGTGTCTTCTTTCCAAAATGGGGTCACTTGTGGGGTAGTTATACTCCCCTGGCATTTTCCAGGGGCCCTAATGTGTGGTAAGTAGGTAAATGACCTGTGAAATCCTAAAGGTGCTCTTTGGAATATGGGCCCCTTTGCCCACCTAGGCTGCAAAAAAGTGTCACACATGTGGTATCGCCGTATTCAGGAGAAGGTGGGGAATGTGTTTTGTGGTGTCATTTTACATATACCCTTGCTGGGTGAGAGAAATATCTTGGCAAAAGACAACTTTTCCCATTTTTTTTATACAAAGTTGGCATTTGACCAAGATATTTCTCTCACCCAGCATGGGTATATGTAAAATGACACCCCAAAACACATTCCCCAACTTCTCCTGAGTACGGCAATACCAGATGTGTGACACTTTTTTGCAGCCTAGATGCGCAAAGGTGCCCAAATTCCTTTTAGGAGGGCATTTTTAGACATTTGGATACCAGACTTCTTCTCACGCTTTGGGGCCCCTAGAATGCCAGGGCAGTATAAATACCCCACATGTGACCCCATTTTGGAAAGAAGACACCCCAAGGTATTCAATGAGGGGCATGGCGAGTTCATAGAATTTTTTTTTTTTTGGCACAAGTTAGCGGAAATTGATATTTTTAATTTTTTTCTCACAAAGTCTCCCTTTCCGCTAACTTGGGACAAAAATTTCAATCTTTCATGGACTCAATATGCCCCTCACGGAATACCTGGGGGTGTCTTCTTTCCGAAATGGGGTCACATGTGGGGTATTTATACTGCCCTGGCATTCTAGGGGCCCTAAAGCGTGAGAAGAAGTCTGGAATATAAATGTCTAAAAAATTTTACGCATTTGGATTCCGTGAGGGGTATGGTGAGTTCATGTGAGATTTTATTTTTTGACACAAGTTAGTGGAATATGAGACTTTGTAAGAAAAAAAAAAAAATTCCGCTAACTTGGGCCAAAAAAATGTCTGAATGGAGCCTTACAGAGGGGTGATCAATGACAGGGGGGTGATCAATGACAGGGGGAGTGATCAATGACAGGGGGGTGATCAATGACAGGGGGGTGATCAGAGAGTCTATATGGGGTGATAACCACAGTCATTGATCACGCCCGTGTAAGGCTTCATTCAGACGTCCGTATGCGTTTTGCGGATCCGATCCATCTATCAGTGCATCCGTAAAAATCATGCGGACATCTGAATGGAGCTTTACAGGGGGGTAATCAATGACAGGGGGGTGATCAGGGAGTCTATATGGGGTGATAACCACAGTCATTGATCATGCCCCTGTAAGGCTTCATTCAGACGTCCGGATGCGTTTTGCGGATCCGATCCATCTATCAGTGCATCCGTAAAAATCATGCGGACATCTGAATGGAGCTTTACAGGGGGGTAATCAATGACAGGGGGGTGATCAGGGAGTCTATATGGGGTGATCACCACAGTCATTGATCACGCCCCTGTAAGGCTTCATTCAGACGTCCGGATGCGTTTTGCGGATCCGATCCATCTATCAGTGGATCCGTAAAAATCATGCGGACGTCTGAATGGAGCTTTACAGGGGGGTAATCAATGACAGGGGGGTGATCAGGGAGTCTATATGGGGTGATCACCACAGTCATTGATCACGCCCCTGTAAGGCTTCATTCAGACGTCCGGATGCGTTTTGCGGATCCGATCCATCTATCAGTGCATCCGTAAAAATTATGCGGACATCTGAATGGAGCTTTACAGGGGGGTGATCAATGACAGGGGGGTAATCAATGACAGGGGGGTGATCAGGGAGTCTATATGGGGTGATCACCACAGTCATTGATCATGCCCCTGTAAGGCTTCATTCAGACGTCCGGATGCGTTTTGCAGATCCGATCCATCTATCAGTGCATCCGTAAAAATCATGCGGACGTCTGAATGGAGCTTTACAGGGGGGTGATCAGGGAGTCTATATGGGGTGATCACCACAGTCATTGATCATGCCCCTGTAAGGCTTCATTCAGACGTCCGGATGCGTTTTGCGGATCCGATCCATCTATCAGTGGATCCGTAAAAATCATGCGGACGTCTGAATGGAGCTTTACAGGGGGGTAATCAATGACAGGGGGGTAATCAATGACAGGGGGGTGATCAGGGAGTCTATATGGGGTGATCACCACAGTCATTGATCACGCCCCTGTAAGGCTTCATTCAGACGTCCGGATGCGTTTTGCGGATCCGATCCATCTATCAGTGGATCCGTAAAAATCATGCGGACGTCTGAATGGAGCTTTACAGGGGGTTGATCAATGACAGGGGGTAATCAATGACAGGGGGGTGATCAGGGAGTCTATATGGGGTGATCAGGGGTGATCAGGGGCTAATAAGGGGTTAATAAGTGACGGGGGGGGGGGTGTAGTGTAGTGTAGTGGTGCTTGGTGGTACTTTACTGAGCTACCTGTGTCCTCTGGTGGTCGATACAAACAAAGGGGACCACCAGAGGACCAGGTAGCAGGTATATTAGACGCTGTTATCAAAACAGCGTCTAATATACCTGTTAGGGGTTAAAAAAAACACATCTCCAGCCTGCCAGCGAACGATCGCCGCTGGCAGGCTGGAGATCAACTCTCTTACCTTCCGTTCCTGTGAGCGCGTGCGCCTGTGTGCGCGCGTTCACAGGAAGTCTCGCGTCTCGCGAGATGATGCATATATGCGTGACTGTGCGCAGCGCTGCCACCTCCGGAACGCGATCCTGCGTTAGGCGGTCCGGAGGTGGTTAAAGAACTCACCCTACACTTTATCCACAAAACGTGGAACAAGTGCTTCATAAATACAGCACTCATTCCTCAGTGTATTTCACCCAGACAACTGGTATAAATACATTGATTAATCTTGATAGAGCTCTAAACCACTACCTCCCTTCACATAATGTATTACAAAATTGGCTGACTGCATGGAAATGTGAATGGTTCAGTGACAAGCCTATACCACTTCAATAACATCATTAAGCCAGTCACTGTGCCCCTGCATGAACAACACAGGCATAATTTCATCTTCATGGACGACATTGCTCCAGCTCATTGAGTTCGCATCATTAGGGAAAGGCTGCTGGAGACTGGAGTACCTCAAATGGAGTGGCCTGCATTTTCTCTAGAACTGAATCCCATAGAAAACCTATGGGATCAGCTGAGTCACTGTGTAGAGGCTTGTAACTCTGTACCCCAGAACCTCAATGACCTGAGGGCCCCCTTTCAAGAAGCGTGGGATGCCATGCCTCAGCAGAGAATAAGTTGACTTGTGAACAGTATGAGACGTTGTTGTCAAGCTGTAAATGATGCTCAAAGCCACATGACAAGTTATTGAGATAGTGACATTTTCTGTGGGGGTATAACCCACCACTGTTGGCTTTTATTTCAATAAATTGTTTGACATGATGAAATCACCATAGCGTGCTTTTACTTAAATACTCTACTTTCATGATATAATATCACAGTAGTGCAAACTTTTAACATTTTCCATAAATTTCACCCAAAAGCCAAATATCCCTAATATTCTGTGAGTAGAGTATCAACACTCTTGTCTGGATAGCAAGTACCCTGTACAGTGCTTTCCTGGAGACAGACTGATCACTTAGGCACACAGCTCACAGATCTAAATTGCAGAGTAAGGCCTCATGCACACGACCGTTGTGTGCACCCGTGGCCGTTGTTCCGTTTTCCGTGATTTTCTGCAGACCCATTGACTTTCAATGGGTCCGTTGAAAACTCGGAAAATGCACCGTTTGTCATCCATGATCCGTGTATCCTGTCCGTCAAAAAAATATGACCTGTCCTATTTTTTTGACGGACAACGGTTCACGGACCCATTCAAGTCAATGGAAAAAACACGGATGCACACAAGATTGGCATCCATGTCCGTGATCAGTGTCCGTAGGCTACTTTCATACAGATGGATCCGAAGATCCGTCTGCATAAAAACTTTTTCAGAGCTGAGTTTTCACTTCGTGAAAACTCAAATCCGACAGTGTATTCTAACACAGAGGCGTTCCCATAGTGATGGGGACGCTTCTAGTTAGAATATACTAAGAACTGTGTACATGACTGCCGCCTGCTGCCTGGAAGCACCTGATCTCTTACAGGGGGCTGTGATACGCACAATTAACCCCTCAGGTGCTGCACCTGAAGGGGTTAATTGTGCGTATCATAGCCCCCTGTAAGAGATCAGGGGCTGCCAGGCAGCAGGGGGGAGACCCCCCTCCCTCCCCAGTTTTAATTTCATTGGTGGCCAGTGCGGCCCCCCCGGCCCCCCCTCCCTCTATTGTATTAATATCATTGGTGGCACAGTGTGCGGCCCCCCCGGCCCCCCCTCCCTCTATTGTATTAATATCATTGGTGGCACAGTGTGCGGCCCCCCTCCCTTTATTGTATTATCATTGGTAGCCAGTGTGCGGCCCCCCCCGCCCCCCCTCTATTGTATTAATATCATTGGTGGCACAGTGTGCGCCCCCCCCAGCCCCCCTCCCTCTATTGTATTAATATCATTGGTGGCCAGTGTGCGGCCTCCCCTCTCCGCCCCCCTAATACTTAGCAATATTAGAAGCATCATACTTACCTGCTGCGCTGTCTGTGACCGGCCGGGAGCTCCTCCTACTGGTAAGTGACAGATCATTAAGCAATGCGCCGCACAGACCTGTCACTTACCAGTAGGAGGAGCTCCCGGCCGGTCACAGACAGCGCAGCAGGTAAGTATGATGCTTCTAATATTGCTAAGTAACCATGGCAACCAGGACTGCAGTAGCGTCCTGATTGCCATGGTTACCGATCGGAGCTCCAGCGATTAAACTGGGACTCCGATCAGAACTCTCCGCTGCCACCAATGATCAGAGGGGGGGAGAGGGGAGGCCGCACACTGGCCACCAATGATATTAATACAATAGAGGGGGGGCCGGGGGGGGGAGCACACTGGCTACCAATGATAATACAATAAAGGGAGGGAGGGGGGGCCGCACACTGGCTACCAATGATAATACAATAAAGGGAGGGAGCGGGGGGGGCGCACACTGGCTACCAATGATAATACAATAAAGGGAGGGAGGGGTCCGGGGGGGCCGCACACTGGCCACCAATGATATTAATACAATAGAGGGGGGGCCGGGGGGGGGAGCACACTGGCTACCAATGATAATACAATAAAGGGAGGGAGGGGGGGCCGGGGGGGGCGCACACTGGCTACCAATGATAATACAATAGAGGGAGGGAGGGGGGGCTGGGGGGGCCGCACACTGGCTACCAATGATAATACAATAAAGGGAGGGAGGGGGGGCCGGGGGGGCCGCACACTGGCTACCAATGATAATACAATAAAGTGAGGGAGGGGGGGCCGGGTGGGGCCGCACACTGGCCACCAATGATATTCAAACTGGGGAGGGAGGGGGGTCTGCCCCCTGCTGCCTGGCAGCCCCTGATCTCTTACAGGGGGCTATGATACGCACAATTAACCCCTTCAGGTGCGGCACCTGAGGGGTTAATTGTTCGTATCACAGCCCCCTGTAAGAGATCGGGTGCTGCCAGGCAGCAGGGGGCAGTCATGTACACAGTTCTTTTCGTAGTATATTCTAACTTGAAGCGTCCCCATCACCATGGGAACGCCTCTGTGTTAGAATATACTGTCGGATATGAGTTTTCACGATGTAACTCAAATCCGATGGTATATTCTAACATAGAGGCGTTCCCATGGTGATGGGGACGCTTCAAGTTAAAATATACCATCGGATTGGAGAAAACTTCGATCCTATGGTATATTAACTCCTGACTTTACATTGAAAGTCAATGGGGGACGGATCCGTTTGTAATTGCACCATATAGTGTCAACGTCAAAAGGATCCGTCCACATTGACTTGCATTGTAAATCAGGACGGATCCGTTTGGCTCCGCACGGCCAGGCGGACACCAAAACGACTTCATGTCCGTGGATCCTCCAAAAATCAAGGAAGACCCATGGACGAAAAAACGGTCATGGATCACGGACCAACGGAACCCCGTTTTGCGGACCGTGAAAAAATACTGTCGTGTGCATGAGGCCTAATTAAGACACCTTACCAGAGACACAGACCAGGGAAACATTAACCCTTACATGAACACAGGGAGCAACCAGCATACACGGGAACGCGTCAACCGCAGCCAGTACGTGCGGATGCAAGTAGCCAGTCTAAATGGCAATGCAGTGTCACATTGAACAGCACTGTGACATTAGGAGTGCAATAAGAAGTTTCTGAAATGAAGTATTACAAATCCTTTACATTCAATGTACTCATAAAACCTCAAGTTTGGGGAAATATTGTATATTTACAAGGAATGTAAAATGTGATAGTATTTTCTAAACTACTTCTAAGCCAAAATGGCCACATGCAAATTATTATCCATCTGGGTTATCATTGTTGCTGTGAGTTAAATTGGTTGTCTCACTTTAGTAGGTGGCATTTATCATGTAGAGAAAGTTAATACAAGCCACTTACTAATATATTGTTATTATCCATTATGCTTCCTTTGCTGGCTAGATTCATTTTTCTATCACATTATACAATGCTCATTTCCATGGTTACAGACCACCCTGCAATCCATCAGTGGTGGTCGTGCTTGCACAATATAGGAAAAAGCACTAGCCTATGTCCGCTCCCATGTTCCCGCCCACCAGAGAGGCTGATGTTTTTTCTTATAGTGTGCAAGCACGACCATCACTGAACAATTGCAGGGTGGTCTGTAACCATGGAAACGAGCAGTGTATAATGTGATGGAAAAATGAATCCAGCCAGCACTGGAAGCAATATGGATAATCACAATACATTAGTAAGTGGCTTGTATTAACTTCCTCTACATGATCAATCAATGGCGTACACACAATCCATGGGGCCCCTGTGCGAAACTGATCCATGGGCCCCCATCAGACCTCAGATCAGCCGAAAGACCCCGATCAGATACCCATTCAGCCCCCAGATCAGCCCAAAGACACCCAGTCAGCCCCCATCAGACCTCAGATCAGCCCAAAGACCCCCAGTCAGCCCCCATCAGACCTCAGATCAGCCCAAAGACCCCCAGTCAGCCCCATCAGACCTCAGATCAGCCCAGACCCCCATCAGACCCCCAGTCAGCCCCCATATCAGCCCAAAGACCCCTATCAGACCCCCAGTCAACCCCCATCAGACCTCAGATCAGCCTAAAGACCCCCCAACTCAGCCACCAGATCATCAGCCCAAAGACCCCCCCATCAGCCACCAGATCAATCATTAGCCGAAAGACTCCTCAGATCAGCATCAGCCTAGGCCCCAAAAGACCCCAATGCCATCAATAAATTCAGCCCCCCCACTCCCCAACCTGGCTGGCCATCGCAGACCAGGGCCCGCCCCCACTACTTGGCCAGCTCAAACCCCTCCCCTCGGTCATCTGCCAGGGCCAGGGGGGCCCCCTCACTACTCCAGTCAGTGTGGCTTTTTCCTTACTTACCGGCTGCTGCGGCGCGCTGCACTAGGGGAAGTGAACTGTGCTGTCTCCTCGGCTCGGCGGTCCTCACTCTCCGTCTCTCTCCCGTCCGGGTCCCGTCTGCTGCGTGAGTTCAGGCAGGTGCGCGAGACCTGCCGCAGGAGTTCACAGGTCTCGCAGGATTGACGCCGACGCCGTGCTCTCTCCTGCCCGGGCCCGGTGCTGACGGCTGACCGCAAGACAGATTAGTGCAGGGGCCAGGGGTCCGCAGGCGGCCGGGCTTCCTGAGGTGCCGGGCCCGGTCGCAACTGCGACCCCTGCAACCCCTATATGTACGCCACTGTGATCAATGCAACTTACTGAAGTGAGACAACCCCTTTGAGGAGATTGATGATAGCTGATGTCCTTTATTATTGCTGATCCATACTGAAAATGTGCAAAACCACTCCTGACTAGGGTTACCACCCTGCTGGTATCTCACCGGCAAGGTCAGTTTGTGAATGGCCCTGTCGGTGGCGGTAATTTTTTTCTACCAGGAATGTTAATTGTCGGTCTATTCCTAACAGGACTGCTACTAATGAGAGATTCCATTGCGGAGCACTCATTAGTGCAGCCTTTACCTCTCACAGTTGTGTTAATAAAAATAAAATAAAAAAATCACTCACCTCCTCCATTTGTTTGTGCTGCTGACTGGAAGCTCAGGACAGGACCTGCGAGATGTCATCACGCTGGAGCGCAGGTCCTGTCCTGCACATCCAGTCAGCAGTGAGGGTTCACAGCAACGTAAGCAAATGGAGGAGGTGAGTATATTTTGTTTGCAGAAACAGAGAAGGAGCACTAATGGGGGCATTATTCTAACTGGGGAAATAATGGGGGGCATTATTCTAACTGAGGGGCACGAATGGGGCATTATTCTAAGTAAGGTCACTATTGGGGGCATTATTCTAACTGGGGGCACTATTGGGGGCATTATTCTAACTGGGGGCACTAATGGGAGCATTATTATAACTGGGGGAACAAATGGGAGCATTATTATAACTGGGGGGTGTAACGGATCTTCTGGCACCCCGACCGGGTACCTCCATCGATGGATGCTCCTAGTGCTTCCCGAGGACTCCAAGCACTCCCCTTGACACCGTAAGCACTGCAGACCCCACGAACCGCCGAAGCTTGGTTGAGGTCTCACCGTCTCCTACCCACCCCTCGACCTACGACAAGGCTCCAGGCTCCAGTGGGTGAACCTCTCCTAAATCCAGAGAGCAGGAACAGCTCTTACAAGAGCTCTGAGTTATAGGCAGGGGAGTATACAGTGTATAGCAATCCCCATACACATGTGACGAGGCTCTATGTTGAATGTAAAACAGGAACTCTTTATTGAACACACAAGCATTGACTTATACACATTTTCCAACAAGGTTACCCCCCCCCCCCCCCCCCCCCCGTGGACGTGGTTGGGAACTGAGGACATGACCTAGCAGCCAATCGTTTACAGCTTTACAGTTTAAACACTCCTATACAAAATCCTATACATAGTTTTAAACATTGTCTTCTGTCCTGGAGACAACCGACAATTATCTCTCAGGACAAAGAGAAATCGCCAATACACACGTGGGGACAATAGGACAGACATCACTATTCAAATATACACTGTCCCAACCATTACAGTAAATATAGACATTTAACATATCCCCAGATGGCTTGGATCTGAGCGCTCAATATATCCAAACAGCGCTCAGATGCCACAAACACAGTCAAATCGCCATGGGGTTTAAGTTTAGCATGGGCTGATGAGAGGGCCCCACAATCCTGGGGCAAGAGGCTGGCAAGCAGGCTTCTCCAGCACCCAGTGGCGAGGTTGGTTTCGCCACAGCGGGCACTAATGGGTGGCATAATTCTAAGTGAGGACACTATTGGGGGGCATTATTCTAACTGGAGGGACACTAATGGGGGTCATTAATTTTGCGGGGGCACTAATGGGGGTCATTATTCTTCCTGGGGGCACTAATGGGGGCATTATTCTTCTTGGTGGACACTAATGGGTGTATTATTCTTCCTGAGGGGCACAAATAAGGGCATTATTCTTCCTTGGGGCACAAATGGGGGGCATTATTCTTCCTTGGGGGTATTAATTCTGGGAGGCACTAATGGGGGCATTATTCTTACGGGGCCTTATGGGGGCATTATTTTTACTGGGGGCACTAATGAGGGCATTATTCCTATTGGGGGCACTAATAGGGGCATTATTTTTTTACTGGGGGGCACTAATGGGTCCCTTACTCTTACTGGGGACACTAATGGGGACATTATTCTAACTGGGGGCCACTAATGGGAGGCATTATTCTAACTGGGGGCACTAATGAGGGCATTATTCTAACTGGGGGCAATAATGGGGGCATTATTCTAACTGGAGGGACACTTTTGAGGCTGCATTATTCTTGTGGGGGGCACTAATGGGGGTCATTATTTTCCCTGGGGGCACTAATGTGGGCATTATTCTTCCGGGGGCACTAATGGTGGTATGATTCTCCCAGCGGGGCACAAATAAGGGCATTATTCTTCCTGGGGGCAAAAACGGGGGCATTATTCTTCCTTGGGGGCATTAATTCTGGTATGCACTGATGGGGTCATTATTCTTACTGGGGGGGCACTAATCGTGGCACTAATGGGCCCATTACTCTTACTGGTGGTACTAATGGGGCATTAATTCTGAGGTGCACTGATGGGGGCATTACTATTACTAGGGGACACTAATGTGGACAGTATTAATTCTGGATGGCACTAATTGGGGCATTAATATTATTGGGAGCCACAGTATCATAGCGATTTGACACCCTATGTTAAGCCACGCTCCACTACCACACCCCCTTTGGGGTGTCGCTTAACTTGGCCGGTATTTTTTGTTGGGAAAGGTGGCAACCCTACTCCTCACCTGACCTTCTCTTCCTTCCCCACTGTCACATGTGCCGCATCCTCACGTTCATGTATGTGATGTGATCAGGCGGGTGCAGGAGCTGCACCCGCTGGATCAGCAACATGGGCCCGGCTGTTACTGATAGCCAGGCCCCTGCTGCATCTACTGCGCTGACTGGGGGCCGATGGTTGCCATGGCAACTCTGATGCCTTACACAGGCATCGGAGCCTGCCAGCTACGGAAGCTCAGGTGATCCAGCCTGCAGGCTGGGTCTCCTAGGCAACTGTCAGCGTCTTACTGTGTAAGACGCTAACAGTTCAATTCAGTACAATACATAATGTATTGTACTGAATTGAAACAGGGATCGAACCCTGAAAAGGTGAAGTCCCACAGTGGGACAAAAAAAAAAGTAAAAAAAAAGAAGTGAAAAAATAAAATAAAAAATGAAGTTTTAAGTAATCCAAAAAAGCCCCCTCACCATAAAATAGTGTTTGAAAAAATATAAAAAATAAAAAACAGACATATTAGGTATTGCCGCATCCGTAACAATGTGCTCTATAAAAAA
Organism: Bufo bufo; assembly: GCF_905171765.1. Taxonomy (NCBI): domain Eukaryota; kingdom Metazoa; phylum Chordata; class Amphibia; order Anura; family Bufonidae; genus Bufo; species Bufo bufo. Next base: position 354,458,234 of record NC_053393.1, read on the forward strand.
TGTCACATAATCTTAGGTGAACGCCATAAACGCCCAAAAAAAAAAAAGCTATTTTTTCATCACCTTAAATCCCAAAAAGTGTAATTCCAAGCAATCAAACAAATCATATATATGCAAAAATGCTACATATAAAAACATCAACTCGTTCCGCAAAAAATGAGCCCCTACACAAGACAATCGGCAGAAAAATAAAAAAAAGCTTTCAGAAAATGGTGACACAAAAAAACATGATTTTTTTGTATAATGTTTTTTTGTATAAAACTGAAATTAAAATAAAAAAATTTACATATTAGGTATTGCTACATCCATAATGACCTGCTCTAAAAATATATCACATGATCTACCGCCTCAGATGAATGCTGTTAAAAAAAAAAAAAAGAAAAACTGTGCCAAAATAGCCATTTTTTGGTCACTTTGCCCCCCCAAAAAAGAATCATAAAAGAAATGTAGCATCAGAAGATGAAGACACAAAAACATTATTTTGGTTTTCAAAAATGCTTTATTATGTAAAACTGAAACAACCAAAAAAATACACATATTTGGTATTGTTGAGTCCATATCAACCTGCTCTATAAAAGCAACAAATGATACATCTATCCTGTCTGGAGAACTCCTTAAAAAACAAAAATAAAAACTGTGCCACAACAGCCATTTTTTGGTTACCTTGCCTCACAAAAAGCATAATATCGAGCAATCCAAAATCATATGTACCCCAAAATAGTACCAATAAAACTGTCACCTCATCCCGTAGTTTACAAAATGGGGTCACTTTTTGGGAGTTTGTACTCTAGGGGTGCATAAGGGAGTCTTCAAATGTGACATGGCAACTTAAAGTTATCCCAGCGACATCTACCCTCCAAAATCCATATGGTGCTCCTTTCCCTCTGCGCCCTGCCGTGTGCCCATACAGCAGTTTACCACCATATGTGGGGTGCTTCTGTAAACTGCAGAATCAGGGTAATAAATATTGAGTTTTCTTTGGCTGTTAACCCTTGTTGTGTTACAGGGAAAAATAGATTAAAATGGAAAATCTGCAAAAAATTTGAAATTTTGAAATTTCACCTACATTTTCCTTTCATTCTTGTGGAACACCCAAATGGTTAACAAAGTTTGTAAAATCAGTTTTAAATAACAAATCTGCAATCCCCACAAAGAGACTTCATAACTGAACTGGTCCTTAAAAAGTGGGTTATGAAAATGTTTTTAAAAATTTTAATAATTACATCTAAAATTCAAAGCCTTCCAACGTCCTAAAAAAATAAAATGACATTTGCAAAATGATGACAACATGAAGTAGACATTTGGGAAATGTACAGTAACAACTATTTTATGAGGTATCAAAATCTGCTTTAAGAGCAGAGACATTCAAATTTTCCAAAATTTCAGTAAATTTGGGATTTTTTTTTTGATAAATAAAGGTGAAATATATTGAGTCAACTTTACCACTAACATGAAGTACAATACTTCAGGAGAAAACATTCTCAGAATCGATTATATAAGTTAAAGTGTTCCAGAGTTAATACCACTGTGGGGCTTTGCTCTGGTAGACAGGATAAGCGGACGCAATATAGAGGCAAAAACTTCAGTGTTTTATTCACACTTGCAGAAACAAAAGAGTATGACAGTCCATTTGCAGTTTTGGTGTTTGTTCACACCTAGACAGTTCATACAGCAAAACAGTCACCTGTTATCCTAGGGGTTAGTTTATAACAGATCGGCATTGCTCAGGACAGAGCAGACCTCCCAAACCCAAGCCTCCAGCCTAGCACACGGCTCAGATCCCAATCCAGTGATTGCCAGAGCTCCTCTGTCAGAGAGATAGGTAATTACCACCATCTGACACTGCTGGATGTTTTTTTTATATAGGCCAGTGAAGACCCTGCCTGGAACGTGAGGAGTAGTCACCCACCCAGCACTTTGACTACTCCAAGTAGGAGCCGTCCCGGATCAGCAATTACAGCTATACTAAATAAAAAAGGTGTCAAACAGCAACTGCTGCTGACACATGAAAACTGGCTCTTTCTCCACCGAGGCCAGGAACCTTGGTGATACATATCATCCGTCAACGACGGTCCCTTGCACCTTCCTACCTACCTCCCCCCTTTGTTCAACCCTGAGGGGGTGAACACTTGCCAGACAGTTTACCCGGGACAGGGCATTCGCGTTTCCCTGCAATCAGCCTGCCCTGTGTTCCACTGAGGACTTGAAGTTCTGTAATGACAAGAACCATCTGGGGACCCAAGCATTCCTTTCTTTGGCCTCTGGCTCATCCACTTGAGAGGGGAGTGGTCTGTCACCAGACTGAACTTTCTCTCCAACAGATAATAGCGGAGAGACTCGAGTGCCCACTTGATGGCCAGGTACTCTCTCTCCAATATACTGTACCTGGTCTCATCTGGGGTGAGTTTGTGGCTCAGGAAAACAACGGGATGTTCCTTCCCATTGATTTCCTGAGTATAGCTGCGAGGCCAACTCCCTTTTTGAAGTCGGGCATCACCAAAACCGGTGACTCGCACAGGAACGACTTCAATGCGGAAAAAGCCTCTTCTGCCTGGTCATTCCAGCAGACCATCACGGACTTCCATCCCTTCAAGAGCCCTGTCAACGGAGCCACTAAAGTGTCAAAATGGGGAACGAACCTTATATAATAGCCCACCATTCCTAGGAACGACTTTACTTGACTCGTGGTGACAGGTTGGGGCAAATTCCGAATTGCCTCTATTTTATTCACTTGGGGTTTGATAACTCCACGTCCAATGACGTACCCCAGGTACTTAGTCTCCTCTAACCCTATCGCGCATTTCTTTGGGATAGCGGTCAGTCCACTACAGCCTGCACTTTGGGTAAATGACTTTCCCAGTCAGTACTGTGGATGACAATATCATCCAGGTCAGACAAAGTGTACCGACAATGTGGACGCAGCACCATGTCCATGAGCCGTTAAAAAGTGGCAGGGGTGCCATGCAGACCAAAGGATAACACCTTATATTGGTACAGCCTCTCTGGTGTGATGAAGGCAGTTTTCTCTTTGGCAGCCTCCGTCAAGGGTACCTGTCAGTACACTTTGGTGAGGTCCAAAACAGAAAAATACTAGGCTTGGCCTAACCTCTAAATAAGCTCATCCACCCGAGGCATGGGATATGCATTAAACTTAGAGATCTCGTTTCATTTTCGTAAATCATTACAAAACCGGAGTGTCCCGTCCGGCTTGGGCATTAGCACTATAGGACTAGCCCACTCACTTTTAGACTCCTCAATGACGTCTAGCCTCAGCATCATCTGCATTTCCTCTGAGATGGCTTGTCGTCGAGCCTTGGGTACCCGGTATGGTTTAAGCCAGAGTTTTGCCTGAGGCTCAGTGACAATGTCATGCCGAATTGTGGAAGTGCGTCCAGGGAGATCCGAAAACACATCCGTGTTCCGGCTAATAAACTCCCTGGCCTCCTGAGCCTGCTTAGAGGAGAGGCTTTCAGCAATTCTTACTGTGGCAGCCGCTTCCCTTGCTTCAGACAGAGGGGCCGAAACCGCTTCCCCTAGAAATCCTGACCAGGGCCTGCCGATTATAGATCTGAATCTGGGCTTGCTGAGCGGCCTCCATATGCTCCCTGACAAGAGGCAAAATGGTCTCTATCCGCTGTTGCTTCTTGGTAACATACTCAAGGACACTTTTATGCGGAGTGGGTTGCTGTTCCCACGCCTCTTTGGCTACGTCCAACAAACCACGAGGATGTCTGCCATATAGCAATTTGAAGGGCGAGAACCCAGTAGAGGCCTGGGGTACCTCTCGCACAGCGAACATGAGATAGGGCAGAAGAAGATCCCCGTCCTTCCCATCTTTTGACACCACCCTTTTTAACATGGTTTTTAGTGTTTTGTTAAACCTTTCAACCAGACCGTCTGTTTGCGGATGGTACACGGACGTCCGTAACTGATATGCTGCAACTTACAGAGTTCCCTCATGACCTTGGACATAAAAGGGGTCCCCTGGTCAGTCAGAACCTCTTTAGGTAGCCCCACTTGGGAGAACATCTCCATTAGCTCCTTAGTTATAAGTTTAGCCGATGTATGTCGCAGTGGCACCGCCTCCGGGTACCGAGTGGTGTAGTCTAGGATGAACAAGATGTGTTGTTGTCCTCTAGCGGACTTCGGTACTGGACCTACGAGGTCCATAGCGATTCGCTCAAACAGTGCCTCGATGATCGGGAGAGGTACCAAGGGACTGCGGAAAGGTGCTGGGGGCTAGTTGCCTGGCAGGTCAGGCAAGACTTACAGAATTCCTCCACCTCCCTAAATACACTGGGCCAGTAAAACCATTGTAGTATCTGGTCCTGTGTTTTCTGCATTCCCAGATGACCCCCAAGAACATTTTGGTGGAATAACTCTAACTGCCTAATGGGTTCACCCCGCAGCTGGTTTACCCTATACAACATATCCTGATGAATCACAAAACGGGGAAACACTTACTCTGCCCCAGCTTGTTGTGTTTCACCATCTACTATTAATAAATTTTCCCAGGCTCGGGATAGGGTTGGGTCCCGGTATTGTGCAGTACCAAAATTATCACCGGAGACATTGAGGTCTGCCAGCTCATGCGGCAAGTCCTCCACGTCTTCCACCATTACACACAGTGGGGTTGTCTCCCCCTCTTCCACCGAAGTGGCGGTCACCCCTACCGCTGGCCCTTCGGCCTCGGGTTCCCAGGGTTCTGGCCTCCACTCTGCTGGGGTTACCCCTGTCTCATGGGAATCAGACACTTTTGTAGCAGGCCACAGTTCTGGGAAACCAGGGAAGTTTTTCCCGATTTATAAGTTCGTAATGTAAGTTTGTGGCAACCGCCACTTCGTGAGTCCACCTGCAGGCCCCCGTGGTTAGAGACACCAGGGCTGTGGGATAGTCTTTTAAATCCCCTTGAATGCACATGACCCAGACTTTCCGGCCAGTATACTCAGCAGACCGTACCAGGGGAGCCAGACTCCCTGAGTCCAGCAGGGCCTTCTCTGCAGTATCTCCCACTTCCACCTGGCACAAGTTATTTAGAGTTTCTGGGGTACCTGCTGCACACAGCTTCCTGGCATATAACGATTGACGGAAGCCTTAGTTCATGTCCATGGGTTCCACCTGATGTGGACAGCTCGTACATGGCCAGGCTCCCGACACCGACAGCAGACTATCGGAGCCGGGTTCACAGGGGGTACATCCCGGGCGGGTTTGGTTGGCGCAAGTCGCCGGATCTGGGGTGGAGGTTTATGGTATTTGACTGCCCCTCTCCCAAAAGAAACCCCCTGTAGATTCTGGGTAACCTCATAGCGTTCCACCAGGTCGACCATCTCAAGGGCATTACCTGGAAAGACCTGGCCGATCCATTGCTGGAAAGGGGGTGGCAAAGCAATCCAGAACATATCAGCCAATATTCTGTCCAGCATAGCCATGGGACTCAGCACATCAGGCTGTAGACACTTTTGCAAAAGGTAGAGTAAGTCATAATACTGGGGGTCTCGCGGGCTCAGCCGGCTTAAACCCCCACTGATGTACCCGCTGGGCCCAGATCGACACTTTCACCCCCAGTCTAGCCAAAATCTCACCTTTTACTTTGTGGTAGTCGGCCGCTTGATCCTCCGGTAAGTCGAAATACACCAGCCAGAAAGGGAGCAATAACCTCAGCCCACTGGTTTCGAGTTAGCTTCTCCCTTGTGGCCACTTTCTCATACATTGTCAGGTAGGTTTCGATGTCGTCTGTGGGTGTCATCTTAGCAATCACTGCACGGACTGCCTTCCGGGCATCGTGGATGCTCGGGGTTGCTCCTGCTGTCTGCAAAGCCATCACATGTTGTGGCAGCAACTGGTTGGTCTCTTGCTGCTGCTTGTTAGCCTCCCATTGTGGCAGGTTTGTCTCTCGCTGCTGCAGATTAGCCTCCATGAGGGCCTTCACAACAGCCTCCATTTTGTCGTGGGACACGGGTTGTAATACTGCTGGTTTGATGTATGACATACAACCGTGCCCAAAAATACAAACCAAAAAATATTTCAGCGTTCACACCAGCCTCACTGCTCTTGCACGCATCATCCACCAATTGTGGGGATTTTCTCTGGTATACAGGACAAGTGGACGCAGTATAGAGGCAAAAACCAGTTTGCAACAAAACAGTACGAGCAGTAAGTCCATTTGCAGTTTTGGTGTTCGTTCACACCTAGACAGTTCATAGAGCAAAACAGTCACCTGTTATCCTAGGTGTTAGTTCATACCTGATTGGCATTGCTCAGGGCAGAGCAGACCTCCCAAACTCAGGCCTCCAGCCTAGAGCACGGCTCAGATCCCAATCCAACGATTACCAGAGCTCCTCTGTCAGAGAGAGAGGTAATTACCACCACCTGACACTGCTGGCTGGGTTTGGAATGTGGGGAGTAGTCACCCACCCAGTACTTTGACTACTCCCAGTAAGAGCCATCCCGGATCAGCTATTACAGCTATACTAAATAGCAAGGTGTCAAACAGCAACTGCTGCTCATACATGAAAACTGGCTCTTACTCCACCGAGGCCAGGAACCTCGGTGACACATACTTTCCGTCAACGACGGTACCTTGCACCTTCCTACACCACATAAAGTGAAACATATCAGATTTGCAAAATGTGGCTTGTTCCTTATGGTGAAAACTGGCTTGGTCTTGAATGGGGTTAATTTTAAGAAAGGATTTGGTATCCATAGTTTTCTGCAAGACATGAAGCCAGGCCATGAAATGACACCCTTTTGAAACTTTGAAGATTTCAACAGCATTTATTTGATTACACCTTGGTATAAGAACAAATCAATCAAGTCATTAGAAGACCATCCTTCTTAATATAGAATAATCTTGTTATTTGGGGCATGACTACTCAGTGCACTTTACCACTCTGCAGATCACAATAATTTCATCAATTTGCTCCCTCTTTGGAGATATTATGTTGGCCTTAATGGATTTAGTGTATGCACTGAGAGAATATTGCAGCAGCTGCACTGATGATGATTGCATGTTCCAGTGTAACATGTTACTCGGTGAGTTCTCAAATATCATATTAAATATTACGGTAAATATTTGTATTTAGGCAACTTAACTGTTTAGGTTCTAAAAAAATGCATATTCTTTATTTTTGTATATTCATTCAATAACTTCACTTTTACAGCATTCTAAATATTCTTGTGGGAAATGCTAACACTTTAGGTAGTCATATATTACAGTTTTAGCAAAAAGTAATTGAATAATCAAAAGTTATGTTCTTTTCTAATATATTTTTTGTATCAATTCCACACAGTTTTCAAGATGCCCGCTTGAAGTAATGTAAAACAGACAGGGCCGGTCCAGGTTCATGTGGGCCCTTGGGCGATAAATCCCAGTGGGCCCCCTTGAGGCATTTTTTTACATTTACATGTTCCCCTGTGGCTCCCACACAGTATAATGACCCCCAGTGGCCCCTATACAGTATAATGACCACTAGTGGCCCTTCACACAGTATACTGACCCCCCCCCCCAATGCCTCCCCACACTGTATAATGACCCCCAGTGGCCATACACAGTATAATGATCCCACAGCGGCCCTTTATTCAGAATAATAACCCCCAGTGGCCCCCCATTCAGAATATTGACCCCCAGTAGCCCCCACACTGGGGGAATACTGTATGGAGGGGGCACTGGGGGTCATTATACTGTATGGTGGTCACTGGGAGTCATTATATTGAATGGGGGCTCTGGGGGTCATTTTACTGAATGGAGGGTCATTGGGGATCATCATACTAAATGGGGGACACTGGGGTTCATTATACTATGTAAAGAGCCCTCACAGTATAATGACCCCACAGTGGCCCTCCATTCAGAATAATGACCCCCAGTCGCCCCCACACTGGGGGTTATACTGTATGGAGGGGGCACTGGGGGTCATTATATTGAATAGGGGCTCTGGTGGTCATTATACTAAATGGAGGGTCAATGGGGATCATTATACTAAATGGGGAGCACTGGGGGTCATTATATTGTGTAAGGGGCCCTCACAGCGTAATGACCCCCCAGTGGCCCCCTCACATACCTATCATTTCTGGAGTGCAGGGGAGCCGGCGGCCCTGTCATTAACTAACCGCAGCTCCCTGCACTCCGTCTCTCCTCAGGCCCGCTGCAGCAGTGAGACACACGTCATGAGTCCGTCACCCCTGGGCCGGGCCTGGACATAGTAACATAGTAACATAGTACATAAGGCCGAAAAAAGACATTTGTCCATCCAGTTCGGCCTGTTATCCTGCAAGTTGATCCAGAGGAAGGCAAAAAACCCTGTGAGGTAGAAGCCAATTTTCTCCACTTTAGGGGAATAAAAGATTCCTTCCCGACTCCAATCATGCAATCAGAATAACTCCCTGGATCAACGACCCCTCTCTAGTAGCTATAGCCTGTAATATTATTAAGCTCCAGAAATACGTCCAGGCCCCTCTTGAATTTCTTTATTGTACTCACCATCACCACCTCCTCAGGCAGAGAGTTCCATAGTCTCACTGCTCTTACCGTAAAGAATCCTCTTCTATGTTTGTGTACAAACCTTCTTTCCTCCAGACGCAGAGGATGTCCCCTCGTCACAGTCACAGTCCTGGGGATAAATAGTTGATGGGATAGATCTCTGTACTGACCCCTGATATATTTATACATATTAATTAGATCTCCCCTCAGTCGTCTTTTTTCTAAAGTGAATAACCCTAATTTTGATAATCTTTCAGGGTACTGTAGTTGCCCCATTCCAGTTATTACTTTAGTTGCCCTCCTCTGGACCCTCTCCAACTCTGCTATGTCTGCCTTGTTTACAGGAGCCCAGAACTGTACACAGTACTCCATGTGTGGTCTGACTAGCGATTTGTAAAGTGGTAGGACTATGTTCATATCGAGAGAACGAGAGAAGGAGATGTGCAGTGATGTAGCTAGAACTGACTGGGCCCCTGTAGGGATTTGCTCTGATAAGCGGACACAGTACAGAGGCAAGAACACAGTAATAAAGTAAAAGTTCAGTGTTTATTCACACAAAAAGCAACAAAGCAAAAATAACACTGTGCACAGTCCTGGTGTTAATTCACACCACATAAAATCCACAGCACAAACGTGTCACCTGGCGTACTGTTTTGTCCAGTACAATCCACAGCCATCCACCGCAGGCTTTCAGGGAGCCTGATTTTCAGTGTGCGGCTCTCCAGCACGCTACCAACTGGTTGGAACCCAAAAACCACAGTGCTTCACAGATCCACTATGAAAATGCAGGGTAATCCACACACAGCTGTGACTGCTGGCTGGGTTTTTATTCCCAGCCCAAAACTTGGCCTGGACATGGGGAACAGCCACCCACCCTGCTCTTTGGCTGCTCCCAATAAGAACCGGCCCGGATTGGCTTTACAGCCATACTAAGTAAAACAGTGTCAGTGAGCACTAACTGCCGCTGACACACAAAATTACCGGTTCTTATCTCATCGAGGCCAGGAATCTCGGTGACACGTACATTCCGTCAATGACGGACCCTTGCACCTTCCTACATACCTCCCCCCCTTTGTTCAACCATGAGGGGGTGAACACACGCCAGACAGTGTACTCAGGACAGGGCATCGCGTTTCCCTGTAACCGGCCTGCCCTGTGTTCTACTGTAAACTTAAAGTTTTGTAGAGACAAGAACCACCTGGTGAACCGAGCATTCCTCTCTTTGGCCTGGTTCATCCATGTTTACTTGGGTTTGATGACTCCCCGCCCAATGACATACCCAAGGTATTTAGTCTCCTCTAACCCTATCGCACATTTCTTTGGGTTAGCTGTTAGTCCCTCCTTTTGAAGGGAGTCCACTACGGCCTGTACTTTGAGCAGGTGACTTTCCCAGTCGGTACTGTGAATGATAATATCGTCCAGGTAAGCCGAGGCGTACCGCTGATGTGGACGAAGTACAATATCCATTAGATGTTGAAAAGTGGAGGGGGCGCCATGCAGGCCAAAGGGTAACACCTTATATTTGTACAGCCCTTCTGGTGTGACGAAGGCAGTTTTTTTCTTTGGCAGCCTCCGTCAAGGGTACCTGCCAGTACCCTTTGGTGAGGTCCAAAACAGAAAAATATCTGGCTTGGCCTAACTTTCCAATTAGTTCATCTACCCGAGGCATGGGATATGCATCAAATTTAGATATTTCGTTCAACTTCCTAAAATCGTTACAAAATCGTAACGTTCCATCTGGCTTAGGAATTAAGACTATAGGACTGGCTCACTCACTTTTAGATTCCTCAATGACGTCTAGCCGCAGCATGAGCTGCACTTCCTCCGAGATGGCTTTTCACCGAGCCTCGGGCACCCGGTATCGCTGTAAGCGGACTTTTGGCTGAGACTCAGTGACAATGTCATGTTGGATTACGGAAGTGCGTCCAGGGAGGTCCGATAACACATCCGTGTTCCGACTAACGAACTCCCTGGTCTCCTGAGCCTGTTTAGAGGAGAGGCTGTCAGCAATTTTTATTGTGGCAACCGTTGCCCTTGCATCAGACAGAGGAGCCGGAACCTCTTCCCCTAGAAAACCCAGTCGCGAGCTGTCTTTCGTACAGGTTTCCCTATTCTTCCAAGGTTCTAGTAAAATAACCTGCTCCGGCTTTCGCCTCCCCGGCTGGTGTACCTATCTAATTTACGTCTCCAATTTTTACACGTACCTCGTAGGGCCCCTGCCACCTGGCTAGGAACTTACTGTCCACGGTTGGCACCAGAACCAAAACCCGATCACCCAGGTTAAATATCCGGACCAGGGCCTGCCGATTATAGATCCGACTATGCTCCCTGACAAGAGGCAAAACGGTCTCTATCCGCTGTTGCATCTTGGTAACATATTCAAGTATGCTTTTATGCGGAGTGGGTTGTTGTTCCCATGCCTCTTTGGCTACGTCCAACAAACCACGAGGAGGCCTGGGGCACCTCTCGCACTGCGAACATGAGATAAGGCAGAAGAAGGTCCCACCCTTTTTAACATGGTTTTTAGAGTTTTGTTAAACCTTTCAACCATTCCGTCCGTTTGTGGATGGTACACGGATGTCCGTAACTGTTTAATACGCAGTAACTTACAGAGTTCCCTCATGACCTTGGACATAAAATGGGTCCCCTGGTCAGTTAGGACCTCTTTATGTAGCCCCACTCGGGAGAACATTTCCATTAGCTCTTTAGCTATAAGCCTCGCCGATGTATGTCGCAGTGGCACTGCCTCCGGGTACCGAGTGGCGTAAACAAGGACAACCAAGATGTGTTGGTGTCCCCTAGCGGACTTCGGTACTGGACCTACTAGGTCCATAGCGATTCGCTCAAATGGTACCTCGATGATCGGGAGAGGTACCAAGGGACTGCAAAGAAGGCGCTGGGGGCTAGTTGCCTGGCAGGTGGGGCAAGACTTACAGAACTCGTCCACCTCTTTGAACACACTGGGCCAGTAAAACCGTTGTAGTATCCGGTCCTGTGTTTTCTGCATTCCCAGATTACCCCCGAGAACATGCTGGTGGGCTAACTTTAACACGAGTTTGCGATAAGCCTGGGGCACCACCAACTGTTCAATGGGTTCACCTCGCAGCTGATTTACCCGATACAACATATCCTGATAAACCACAAAACGGGGGAAAACCGACTCTGCCCCTGGTTGTGGTGGTTCACCATCTATTATTAGTACATTTTCCCAGGCTCGGGATAAGGTTTGATACCGGTGTTGTGCAGTACCAAAATTATCCCCAGAGACATTGAGGTCTGCCAGCTCAGGCCCCGGCGGCAAGTCCTCCATGCCTCTCACCATTACCCCTAGCAGGGTTGTTTCCCCCTCTTCCACCAAAGTGGTGGTCACCCCTACCGCTGGCCCTTCGGACTCAGGTTCCCAGGGTTCGGGTCTTCCCCCTGAGCCGGGCCACACTTCTAGGGTTACCCCTGTCACATGGGTATCAGTCACTCTTGTAGCCGGCCACAGGGCCGGGATGCCCGGGAAGTCTCTCCCTATTATAAGTTCATAGTGAAGGATGGTTGCAACAGCCACCTCGTGGGTCCACCTGCCGGAAACCGTGGACAGAGACACCATAGCAGTGGGATAGTCTTTTAAGTCTCCATGTATACACATGACTCCGATCTTACGGCCGGAGTCCAACAGAGCCTCCGCTAGAGTGTCCACCACCTCCACCTGGCACAGGTGGTTCAAAGACTCCGGAGCACCCACGGCACACAGTTTCCTGGCATACAATGATTGACGGAAACCATAGTTTGTGTCCATGGGTTCCCCTGCTGTGGACAGTCCGCTCGAACATGGCCAGGCTCCCGACACCGCCAGAAGATTATTGGAGCAGGGTCCACAGGGGTTACATCCCGGGCAGGTTTGGTGGGCACCAGTTGCCGGGTCCGGGGTGGAGGGATACGGGATTTGAGTGCCCCCCTCCCAAAATAACCCCCCTGTAAGTTCCAGGTAGCCTCATAGCGCTCCACCAGGTCGACCATCTCCAGTGCATTACCTGGAGAGACCTGGCCAATCCATTGCTGGAGAGGGGGTGGCAGAGCCCTCCAGAACCTGTCTGCTAGCAACCAGTCCAGCATAGCAGTGGGGCTCAGCATGTCAGGTTGTAGCCACTTTTGCAACAGGTTGAGCAGGTTATAATACTGGGGTATCACAGGCTCAGCCGGGTTGAACTCCCACTGATGCACCCGCTGGGCCAGGTCCAGCACATTCACCCACAGTCTTGCCAAAATCTCCCCCTTTACCTTTGGGTAGTCGGCTGCTTGATCATCCGGCAAATCGAAATACACCTGCTGAGATTCTGACGCCAGTTTCTCATACATCGCCAGGTAGGTCTCAATGTCATCTGTGGGTGTCATCTTAGGGATCGCTGCACGGACTGCTTTCCGGGCATCATGGACGCTTGGGGTTGCTCCTGCTGTTTGCAAAGCCATAACGTGTTGTAGCAGCAACTGGTTGGTCTCTTGCTGCTGCTTGTTAGCCTCTCACTGCTGCAGGTTGGTCTCTCGCTGCTGCAAATTAGCCTTCATGAGGGCCTTCACAACAGCCCCCATTTTGTAGTGAGCCACAGGTTTGAATTTAGCTGGTTTAAAAATTGACATACAACCGTGATCAAAAATGCAAACCAAAAACACTTCTGCATTCACGCCAGCCTCACTAGCCTTGTCTGCATCCTCCACCAATTGTAGGGATTTGCTCTGGTAGGTAGGGTAAGCGGACGCAACACAGAGGCAAGACCACGGTTGAAAAACAAAAGTTCAGTGTTTATTCACACCAAAACAAGCAGAAAAGGAAAAACAACACTTTACAGGGTCTTGGTGCTAATTCACACAGCAAGATTCCACAAACCACCTGGCAGTCCACAGCAGGCTGCTCTCATGTGGCTCTTAGCCTGGCAGTGTGGCGGGTCTCCTCAGCTCCCAAAACACAGAGATTCCACAGCTCCAGTATCACTTGGAGAATCACGCCACCCCCAGCTGAGCTGCTGGCTGGGTTTTTAAACCCCAGCCAAAAACCTAGCCTGGACGTGGGGAACAGCCACCCACCCTGATCTTTGGCTGCTCCCAATCAGAACCGGCTTGGATAGGCTTTATAGCATACTAAGTACAACAGTGCCAGCGAGCACTAGCAGCTGCTGACACACAAAATTACCTGTTCTTATCTCACCGAGGCCAGGAACCTCGGTGACACGTCAATTACGGACCACTGCGCCTTCCTACAATATATATATCAATCTGCTTCTCCTGCTGCTTGCAGATTATATTGCAGTTTGTGGTTACATGACTTCTTGGACAAACACAAGAATGGCAATGATACAGAGTTCTGCAGTTCCTACTGAACATGCCAGGTGGTTCCCGTCTCCATGAGTATATGTCAATATTTTGTCACCATACTGCGTTTGTCTTGTTTAGGCCCTATTGGGCTGTCTTATGTTTGTTTGTTCTAGAGGCTCCTTCTGTTAGCGCTCATTTATTTTAGAAATATTCACAATAAATGTTAAGTTTTACCCCTTTGTCCCCTAGGGGATCAGTACATTTGCCATTTAATTTTTGGGAGTAATTGGTCAAGTTTGCCTACTTGACCTTATAGATCGTCTCATATATGGCAATAACCAACACATTACAGAGTTAAACATTAAAACTTCAACATATTTCGGACACATTAACATATGTAAGTGCTTTTCACTGTAAAACATAATGACGCAACTTGTAAAGGGGCAGGTGTACTGTAGGACATTTGCAGTTCACCTGCCTTACATGCTGCTAATAGATTGTTGACAAGATAGGACAAAACGATTTTATGGTACTAAGAGTCCTTGTCAGACTATATTGTATTCAGAATTATTACTGTGTATGGGTTCAGGGAATTACTTGACAGATAGATTGTGTACTTCCACCATAATTAGACATAAATTCCTAAAATCATCACAAACATTAATTTGTTTTATAAAATAAAACAATTTCTTGATTACAATGTCTCCATCACATTTTGTTGGTTCAGTTTAGAGGTAAAAATGTATTCTGGAGTCTCTCATTTAAATGCTTTGACTTGCAGTGATTGATGACAGGAAACCATGAAGATATTTCCAAATGATTCAAATCAAATCATAATGTCTAATTAGGGAGACTTTGGTGCAACAGCTTGATTCCCACTGGTTGCAGCATTATTGTTACATATATGTTCTATTAGTTTATTATAGTTTGAAGGACTGGTTATCAGTTAGTTAATTTTCTTATTTAGAGAAGTGATTACTGATTTCTTTTTAATTTACAAAACTTAAGTGTTTATTGTATGTTAATTCGCCATAAGTATAAAGTCGAATAAAACACAGCCTATTATTTTAGCTATTGGGATACCAAATTATATGTATATCATTTGCTATGTATTGTACACTACTGTAATATACACTATAATATACTGTACATACTTTATGTGCTCAGACAGTGCTCAGTGCTCAGACATAACAATAAACCCCCTCATGCTGACCTTAGTCCAGCCCCAAAAGCATCTGTATAAGATAATCAGAATTGGCCCATGGTGCAATTGAAAACGGTGGCCTGATCTGATTAATCATGTTTTACCCCTCTATCATGTGAATGGACAGGTACATGTTGGTCGCATACCTTGGGAAGAAATGGCACCAAGTTGCGCTATGGCAAGCAGAGATAGTGCTACTGAGAAGTCGTAGGTTGTAGCATTCATGTTGTGGATGTTACTTTGATTTGAACCACCCACCCAAACATTGTTATCGACCAATTGCACCCCTTCATGATGATTGTATTCTTTGATTGCAGTGTCCTCAGAGTCAAGCCCTAAAATCAAAGACTTAAATTTATGCATTACAAGTATGCTCATTTTTAGTAAAACTTTCTCCACAAAACTATACATCAATTTGTTTATCAGCTTATTTTGCTCTATAACATGCTGTC
The DNA here is from genome assembly GCF_905171765.1 of Bufo bufo. Lineage (NCBI taxonomy): Eukaryota > Metazoa > Chordata > Amphibia > Anura > Bufonidae > Bufo > Bufo bufo. The sequence continues at coordinate 354,473,664 of NC_053393.1, forward strand.
TGCAGATTGCATTGCATTTTTGATGACAGTCTCTCCTTAAAGCTCCAACAATTTCAGCATTATTCAGCAAATTCAGCACTGGTTGCCCTATGACGTAATCAATAAGAGTGAAGTACCTTTGTAGGAGAATAATAAATATTTCTGTTTGCAACAAAAGTGTCTACAACATTCCAGGAGGCAGGAGGGCATAGTACCCCAAGCATGCCTCCAAAAATCAAGCTAGTATTGTATTTATTGTGCATGCATACAGTATGTCCACTCTGGGTCCACTCCCATATTTGATGTTACCACTTGCAAAGTCTTCCGTCAATGTTGACGAGCGATTTTCATGTTCTATAGAGCTGAGAGAATACAGAATCGTCCATCAATACAAGAATAGTCTCTGTGTAAAGGTGGTCATACAAAGTCAAAACAGGCAATTTCAATTAAAACAATTATTCATAGGATAAAATTTAACAGCAGCTCAGTGGTTAGCAATAGTTCCTTGCATCCGACTGAGGATAACATCTGCATGGAGTATGTATGTCCTCATGGGTTTCCTCTGGATACTCCAGTTTCCTGCCACACTCCAAAGACATACTAATAGGGAACTTAGATTGTGAGCTCCATTGGTGACGAAAATCACAGAAAAAGATGCAAAACATCCTGCACAATATGATAACTAAAGATGCAAATGTACCTTTGGAAAAAAATCACAGAAAATAATGCACTAACACAATAGATGCAAACATTATATATGGACTAAGTCCTCATTCTGGTATGATAAAATCTGAGACACTCAGCCAATATATTTTGATTAAAACACATCTGTGCCTGCCTACCCGCACCAAGGTGGCCTCAGTCAGGAAGGTCCTACTCTAAACCTACCTATGCCGTTGGGCATTTATATTCAGGACAGCAGACCCTGCACACATAGTGTGCTGCTCCTAGTTACCTCTGTGTGCATCAAGCAACCTATGAGAGGAGGAGCCCGCACAGCTATATGTACCACCTAATCAAAGTTACATGTGGGATAAGTGGGGCAAAAGGTGCACAAGAATGCTACTCCCCAGATAATAGAAGCACATTCACACGTAAAGGTGCCACTTCTTCAAGCACATTTATTTATCAAAAATCACAGAAAAAAAATACAAAACATCCTGCATGACATGATAACTAAAGATAAGGATGTACATGGCAACATTTATAAGGAAATCATAGAAAATAATGCACTAAAACAATAGATGCAAACATAATATATGGACTAAGCCCTAATAATAAAATCTGAGACTCTTAGCCAATATATTCTGATCAAAACACATCTTTGCCCACCTACCTGAGCCACGGTGGTCTCAGTCAGATAGGTCCTACTCTAAACATACCTACAGTATGTCGTTGGTCTATATTCAGGAGAGCAGACCCTGCACACATTAGTGTGCTGCTTCTAGTTACCTCTGTGTGCTCCAAGCAACCAATAATAGGAGGAGCAAGCACAGCTATGTGTACCACCTAATCAAGGTCGCCTGTGGGATAGGTGGGGCAAAAAGTGCACAAGAATTCTACTCCCCGGATAATAGGAGCACATTCATACTTGAAGGGTTCCACTCCTTCAAGCATATACATTTATCAAAAATCACAGAAAACAATACAAAACAGATGACAGACCATCATCATCTGCAAATAAATTGCCCATGTTTAAAATTTTCAGATGATAGCATGAAACAGATGTTGCATTCAAAGAACGATTGTTTTTGGACAATATTTTTCTTATGTATGAGCACTAAAATGTGTATGGCTATGTCTACGAAACAATCATTTACCAGATGATTGCTTGTTGAACTGCTGTTCAACTATCAACCTATTTCTATTATCTAATGTGTATGGTCACATTAAGAGACGCTGTAAGATAAGATTACTCAAATGTTGCAGTCAACTTCAAATTTTGGTTGAGATGCATTAAAACACTGAGATTTGGGCATACCTGCACAACTCATCGGATACACCATAAAATATTCCAGGTCTTACAGTAAAAAAAACTTTTTAGAGTTTGAGATGAATTCTCCAGCACCAGTTTTTGGGAAATGTAATGTGCACAAATAGTCACTTGTAGCACATAGGTGCACAGACTCTAGTATACTATGAATGCAGATTACTGTATAATAAATAAGCCAATAATTTTGGTATTTACAATATTACAATTATTCCTGGCTAACACCATGGCTTCTACTGTATAGGAATATGGTAGGGACCATGGATACAGTTATATACAGCAGTTATGTCCCCATTTAGTCTTCTTATAAATCTAATGTGGAAAACCTCTTCTCATAATTGCTATCTTATTAATTTATTTGCCCTTTTTTGTACTTTCTTCCATTTCCACTGCATTTCACATAATGTAGTCTCAGATAGAGCACAGAGATCTTGGCAGGATTTTTCCATTATGAGTAGCAATCCAATATCCAGAGTGACTGTAATAAATGTTTTACTCAAGTACAGAGATGAGATATTTCACACAAAAACTTGTAAAATGGGTTGTCTGATTAGGATTCCCCTTCTCCATATGACCCTTTGAATCCAGAGGAAAAAAAGCAGTCTGGTTTGAGAGCTGCACTTATACAAGCAGACAAACAATGCGAGTTTGTGAGCGTTCGCGTGTTTGAGTTCAAGTGTGTGTTTGCATTAAGTGTGTGACCTTAGATTACGTGACTTCAGATTCAGGGACTTTAGGAGGGGACTACAGTAAGTGAGTCTTATCACTGCACCATATTGCATTTTTTCTCGGCGCAGTCCAGTGCACATCTTGTCTAATGTATGCAGTCCTGGAACAGCCGTTTGAGGGTGCATATCTTTGTTCAAAATGTGAGCAAATTTCCAGTTTGGAATCGCACATCGTGTATCTGCAATGTGCCAGTCCGCAGGCGTAGAAAATGCGAGGTACATACAGTTCATCGGTTACTCACAGTTTAGCAGTTGCCTCCCTGGGCCAGCAGTGCAGTGAAGGGGAGAACAGCACTGGATTCTCTCGGGCACATTCGGTTACAGGGGACACTGGCCAGGTGGTGATTGAGGTGCCCTTGATGGTGAATAGTTGTTGAGTGCCTGGGCGGCTGGGCCCCTGGTTTGAATAATGTCGTCACGCCAGCACCTTTATGGTGCAAAATGTTAAGAGTGGTAGTGATATGGAGTTGGAAGAATGAGGCAGGTTTAAATCCAACGGTAAACTTTACTGTAACCAGGTTCCTGATAACGGTTTAAATCCAGCAATAAAACAGTCTCTGATACACATGCAAGTTGGATGTGATAAATCCTAGTAACAGGCTGTGCTGATGATACTGTGACAGGCTAGGGTGGTAAGTTATGAACTCACTGGTATTCAGTTTCTTATTATGGTTCTGTTTCTCCAGCTCTTTAATAGTGGGGCTGCCTGAAGCTAGTAAGTCCTCCACCTTGAATCCAAAGGTCCTTGAGGCCTGAATGAATGGTTGTTGTACTTTGTATTTCAGCTCCGTTTCTCTTGAATTGCCTTGCATTTAACTCAGCTACAGCTGCACTCTCACTCCTTCACTTCCCACTTCTCCTCTCAACTGACTTAACTCCCTAACTAGGCCTGAACTACATATAGATAAAAAGAAAGAAACAGGAGGCAGCGCCTCGTGTGTAAAACCGTATGAAATTTTATATAAAAAACACTGATGCACTGATTGCGCTTACCGTATCGGGTTGTGATGAGTCACAACTCTTATGAATCACTTATGCTGGTAAAAAGCCTGTCCAGCTTGCGGGGGTGACTGCTGCTGCTGCCCAGGTTCTTACCCGTAGCCGTGGGGTACGGTGTCCGGGTATAGGTAATGGTAGATAGAGGTAAACAAAAAAATTTAACCTTATATAAAGCGGCGCTGCTGCAGAAGACAGGACTCATGTAGGTAAAATAAAGTGGGTCTTTATTTGTAAAAGTCTACGCGTTTCAGGGGCGGACTGCCCCCTTCATCAGGACAATAGGTCTGTACATTATGGGTTTGATTACTGTGCCTTTTATTGTGTTTGTTGGCGCAATAGTTCGGGATTCTGTGGGGGTGTGCGGGGGCGTGGGGAGCGCGGGGACGGGGGCGTGCACGCATGTGTTTAGTTGCTGTTGCTATGATTCTCCCGGCCGGCATGTTGTTATCTGTGCAGGCCTTGCCGGCGTATCGCGGGCGGGCCTTGCTTGCGTGCTATGTGGGCGGGGCGGTGTTGTGACGATCTCGGCCAGCTTGTTGTTGTCTGGGCGGGCTTAGCTTGCGTATACTGGGCGGGCTTTGCTGACGTGCTGTGTGGGCGGGGTGGTAATCCTCGTGCTCCGATGTTTGTGGGCGGTTACAGCGCTTGCTCTGTTGATGTGTCTGTTCCAATGATGGGTATGGCCTGGGCGGAGTTGACTTTGGGTCTCGATCGCATACAATGATTGTTCGTGCTGTATTTGTGTCCTATCGTTTTTCCAGAGTAAATGTTGTCGCGTGAGTTCCGTTTCAAGGCTGGGGTGGATTGATGCACTAGACTCAGATAAAATTATTATATGCCATAACATATGTATGAATGTATATTAGGATTTTTATGTGAGGGGTACAAACAGGTGTTTATATATATAAGACGTCTGGACTGGGCATCCCACATATAAAAAATAAAGGAAAATGAAATAAATATAAATGAATATAAATCAATAAAAATAAATAATAATAAAAATAAAAATAACAATGAAAATAAATATAAATAAAAAAGTGAAAGTAATAAAAATAAATATAAATATATATATGTTGATTTACCTTACGGTAAAAGCTTACACTGGCGCTGGTAGGTAGGAATGTGACACATAAAATACAGTGGCTGGATGAATATTCCGCTATAGTAAAAGGTGGATGTCAATTGACGATCCAATGAATTAATCGCCGCAATGATAATTACCTTTTCTCTGGATGTGGGCTGGAAAAATAGTCTAAGTTCTTTAAATATTTGCACGGTTCCCGTTCCTGTGTGTAGAGGGGTGTGAAGAGAGGCAAAACTTCACTGCTCACCTGCTAGCATTCACACTGCTCCGGCCGGTAGCTGCGTGGTGCGAGGGAGCAGACTATGGGTTCGGCGTCCAGGATTTTCTGTGCGTGTGACGTCACCGCAAAGTACTACTGGTGCTCCCAGAGATCAAAGTTCATCCGACGCGTTTCTGAGCCGTCGGGCTCCTTCATCAGGGATGGTCTGACCCTTCAAGTCTGGGAGTTATATAGGCGTCCTGGTTGCCAAGGCAACACCTACTCTTATCACACACAGGGAGAGAGAAAAAGAGGAGAGGGGGAAGAGCCCAGAAAATAGTTCCACAGCGGCTACAATATGCAGATTATGCAAATTCACTGAGGAACAAAACGTTCACTGAAAAGCAAAAAGTTCGATTTCATGATTAAGTCCATTTGGGGCTAGGCTGTTTAATTTAAATATCCAGCTGCTTTCCGCTCTGGACATTTTTTTGATGAAATTGCCGCCCCTTTTGTCTTCCATCACTTTTTCCAAGCCTCCAAAGATAGAGCCCCGAAATTTTGCCGCATGATGTCGTTGATAGTGTCTAGAAAAGGGATGTCCGTCAAATTTTTTAATTATGTTTCTGACATGCTCACTTATCCTGGTTTTTAGTAAACGTTTTGTTCTGCCTATATACAATTTGTCGCAGGGGCATTTAATAAAATAAATCACTCCTCTCGTATTGCAGGTAATGAAGTTTTTTATTTGAAATGTATTTAAGGCTTTTATGGGGTTTTTTGTATGGTCTCTAGTGATTTTGCAATTTCGGCATGTTTTGCAAGGGAAGAAACCCATTCCATTGTGACTAATCCTATTAATTAAACTGTTGGACTTGATGGATGGAGCAATAAGGGTATTTAAATTTGGGGCTTTTCTAAAAATAAATTTAGGTTTTGATGGAATTTTGTCACCCATTAGACTATCCTGTTTTAGGATATCCCAATAACGCCTAATGATTTTCCTAAAATTCCCTGCTCCTGTACTGTATCTAGTAATAAGAGGAATATTAAAATCCTCTTTATTTGTATTTATTGTTGTCAAATCTGTTCCGTATTTGTTCTCTTTTAGTAGAAGATTACGGTTTAATTGTTTTACCTTGTCTATTGTAGGTTGTAAATCTGTTAGTTTGTAGCCTTTTTCTTGAAATTTACTGTTCAGCTGGTCTATCTCTTTTACAAAATCCACCTCATTTGAGCAATTTCTTCGTGCTCGTATATACTGGCTATAAGGGATATTTGTGAGCCAGGTAGCTAGATGACAACTGATTGCTAAATGACAACTGATTGCTAGTTGTCATCTAGCTACCTGGCTCACAAATATCCCTTATAGCCAGTATATACGAGCACGAAGAAATTGCTCAAATGAGGTGGATTTTGTAAAAGAGATAGACCAGCTGAACAGTAAATTTCAAGAAAAAGGCTACAAACTAACAGATTTACAACCTACAATAGACAAGGTAAAACAATTAAACCGTAATCTTCTACTAAAAGAGAACAAATACGGAACAGATTTGACAACAATAAATACAAATAAAGAGGATTTTAATATTCCTCTTATTACTAGATACAGTACAGGAGCAGGGAATTTTAGGAAAATCATTAGGCGTTATTGGGATATCCTAAAACAGGATAGTCTAATGGGTGACAAAATTCCATCAAAACCTAAATTTATTTTTAGAAAAGCCCCAAATTTAAATACCCTTATTGCTCCATCCATCAAGTCCAACAGTTTAATTAATAGGATTAGTCACAATGGAATGGGTTTCTTCCCTTGCAAAACATGCCGAAATTGCAAAATCACTAGAGACCATACAAAAAAAAACATAAAAGCCTTAAATACATTTCAAATAAAAAACTTCATTACCTGCAATACGAGAGGAGTGATTTATTTTATTAAATGCCCCTGCGACAAATTGTATATAGGCAGAACAAAACGTTTACTAAAAACCAGGATAAGTGAGCATGTCAGAAACATAATTAAAATTTTTTACGGACATCCCTTATCTAGACACTATCAACGACATCATGCGGCAAAATTTCGGGGCTCTATCTTTGGAGGCTTGGAAAAAGTGATGGAAGACAAAAGGGGCGGCAATTTCATCAAAAAAATGTCCAGAGCGGAAAGCAGCTGGATATTTAAATTAAACAGCCTAGCCCCAAATGGACTTAATCATGAAATCGAACTTTTTGCTTTTCAGTGAACGTTTTGTTCCTCAGTGAATTTGCATAATCTGCATATTGTAGCCGCTGTGGAACTATTTTCTGGGCTCTTCCCCCTCTCCTCTTTTTCTCTCTCCCTGTGTGTGATAAGAGTAGGTGTTGCCTTGGCAACCAGGACGCCTATATAACTCCCAGACTTAAAGGGTCAGACCATCCCTGATGAAGGAGCCCGACGGCTCAAAAACGCGTCGGATGAACTTTGATCTCTGGGAGCACCAGTAGTACTTCGCGGTGACGTCACACGCACAGAAAATCCTGGACGCTGAACCCATAGTCTGCTCCCTCTCACCACGCAGCTACCGGCCGGAGCAGTGTGAATGCTAGCAGGTGAGCAGTGAAGTTTTGCCTCTCTTCACACCCCTCTACACACAGGAACGGGAACTGTGCAAATATTTAAAGAACTTAGACTATTTTTCCAGCCCACATCCAGAGAAAAGGTAATTATCATTGCGGCGATTAATTCATTGGATCGTCAATTGACATCCACCTTTTACTATAGCGGAATATTCATCCAGCCACTGTATTTTATGTGTCACATTCCTACCTACCAGCGCCAGTGTAAGCTTTTACCGTAAAGGTAAATCAACATTTAATCAATTTTGTATCTTGGGCGTCAGCAGCAAAGCCCATTATTTACACTGTGCAGCGGACCTCCAACTGTAGGTTGGTAGATTTCTTTGTATGGGAGCGCAGGAGTGTTTTTGATTTTCTCTGTTATATATAAATATATATATATATATATATATATATATAATAAACTAAACAAAAATTAAGAACTAAAAAAATAAAATAATAAAAATAAGAATAAAAAATATATATATACTCGTAGTAATAAAAGTGATGGTAATAGATGGAGATAATCAGTGATAAGAGACGAAAATTAAGAGGCAGAAAGAGATAGAATGAAGTGGACGTATAGTGTGAGCAAGTAATGGATGACATATATATATATTTAAAAGTTGTAAAGGAGATGCCATATCTAGAAATGTCACTCTCAGGTTCTCATTAGGGGTTTTTTCGGCCTAGATATATCTTGAGATAAAGGGATATATTTTGGATCCAGCTGGGATCTATATTTTCAGAGGAGTTGATAATATGGATGGCCATGTATATGGGTCTTAGCAATGGGTGTGTGTCAAGGGATTAGGGTAGGCTAGAGGTTTGTGTCTAAAAGTTGTAGATTATAAGAGGGATTTACCTCTGAAGGACTGCAAGAGAAGAGGGGGGGGGGGGGAAAGTGAAGGGGTTAAGAGCAAATATTTGTTAGGAAATATACTATAATGGTCGATATGAGTGCCCACCCCTATATGTGCACAACATATAGCGGGCTGTACGTTTGTACGTGTGGGCGCACGCGTGTATGTCTGTAGGTACTGTGGGGTATATGTGAGGTATTAGGAATTACAGGATGGTTTCACTGATCTCATTTAATCCAAAGGGGGTTAAGGTGTCTAGTTGGAATATCCAAAAGACTTCCCTTCTCTGCAGGCTGGTGAACCTATTGTAGGGATTCATAGGTATGTAGTCGATAGGTGTGATTTTTATCGCATGTTTGTCTTTTTCTGCTGTGGTCATACAGTGTCTGGAGATGCTATGTTTTACGCTCTGTTTCCGTATATTATATCTGTGTTGGTTTAATCTGCAATGTAGCGGCTGTGTGGTACGGCCCACATATTGGAGGCCGCATTGGCATTCAATCAGATAGATGACATAGCTGCTCTGACAAGTGAGATGATGTTTGATTTTGAAAGTGGCACCGTTCTTTGTTGATGTGAAGGTTGTGCTTCTATGTGTGATGGTATTACAGCAGAGGCAGCGTCATAGCAACAGCAACTAAACACGTGCGTGCACGCCCCCGTCCCCGCCCTTCCCACGCCCCCGCACACACCCACAGAATCCCGAACTATTGCGCCAAAAAACACAATAAAAGGCACAGTAATCAAACCCATAATGTACAGACCTATTGTCCTGATGAAGGGGGCAGTCCGCCCCTGAAACGCGTAGACTTTTACAAACAAAGACCCACTTTATTTTACCTACCTGAGTCCTGTCTTCTGCAGCAGCGCCGCTTTATATAAGGTTCAATTTTTTTGTTTACCTCTATCTACCATAGGCCTGAACTACACTATTTATACTGTGGTGCTACCCCATCTAATGGTGTATGTGTGTACTGCACCTGCCAGCCTGGTAAATAGGAACATCACAGGATGACACAATACAGCATGATTTACAGATGATAACAAAAAGCTTTTGCAGTTCCCACATAAGCTAGTGGAATGCTGCATATCTAACTGGCTGAGTTTCAACACTGAGAAGCATTGACAATTTGGAAAAGAGTTTGCTGCTCTGTGGGGTAGATGTGGGGGAGGGTGGTAGCAAGGAGGCTCAGGAAAGTGAGATAGCTAGCTGGATAACAGTTAGAAAGCGGGGTAGAGGGAAGAGTGCCAGGGAGGCTAGCCCTGATATGACACACCCAAACAAGTTTGCAAGGTTGGCAGATGAGGGGGATATCAGTTCAGGGAGAGCACTGCTGCAGCTGGACTCTTCCTCTGCAAGTCAGGGGAATGTCAGCTCCAGGAAGCAGGGGACCAGGAGAGCAGGGCAGGTCACACAGGTGCTGGTAGTGGGAGACTCAATTATTAGGGGTACAGGGCGATCTGTCACAAAGACCGGGATCGTTGAACGGTGTGTTGTAATTGCCAAAATATTCTTCAATTATATAAATGGTAAAAAGTATAAATCTGAAGGTGTCAGCCCTCTGCAGAGTTGCAGAGAGCGATAAGGAGAAAGCAAAGCTATTAAATATTTTTTTCTCCACTGTATTCAATGAGGAAAATAAAAGTAAATTCCCCATTAAAAGTACCCTGTCTGATCCAGGAAGAAGTACAGCGGCGTCTTAAAAAGATTAAAATAGACAAATCGCCAGGACCAGATGGCAAACACCCCTGTATCCTAAGAGAATTAAGTAATATCATAGCCAGACCCTTATTTCTGATATTTAAGGGCTCTATACTGACAGGGAGTGTTCCACAGGATTGGCGCATAGCAAATGTGGTGCCAATATTCAAAAAGGGTCCAAAAACAGATCCCAAAAACTATAGGCCGGTAAGTTTAACATCTGTCGTGGGTAAACTGTTTGAAGGTTTTCTAAGAAATGCTATCGTGGAGTACCTCAATGAAAATAAGCAAATAACACCATATCAGCATGGCTTCATGAGGGATCGGTCATGTCAAGCTAATTAAATCTGTTTCTATGAGGTGGCAAGTTCTAAACTTGACAGCGGCGAATCATGGATGTTGTATATATCTGGACTTCTCCAAAGCATTTGACACTGTACCGCAAGAAAGGTTAGTATATAAAACGAGAATGCTTGGACTGGGAGAAAATGTCTGTATGTGGGTAAGTAACTGGCTCAGTGATAGAAAACAGAGGATGGTAAATAACTGTACACACTCAGATTGGGTCACTGCCACTAGTACCTCAGGGGTTAGTATTGGGCCGTATTCTCTTCAATATATTTATTAATGATCTTGTAGAAGGTTTGCACAGTAAAATATTTTTTTTTGCAGATGACACTAAACTGTGTAAAGTAATTAACACTGAAGAGGACAGTATACCGCTACAGAGGGATCTGGATAGATTGGAGGCTTAGGCAGATAAGTGGCAGATGAGGTTTAACACTGACAAATGTAAGGTTAAGCACATGGGAAGGAATAATGCAAGTCACCCGTACATACTAAATGGTAAAACACTGGGTAATACACTGACATGGAAAAGGACCTAGGAATTTTGGTGAACAGCAAACTAAGCTGTATAAACCAGTGTCAGGTAGCTGCTGCCAAGGCCAATAAGATAATGGGTTGCATCAAATGGGGCATAGATTCCCGTGATGAGAACATAGTCCTGCCACTTTACAATCACTAGTCAGACCACACATGGAGTACTGTGTACAGTTCTGGGCTCCTGTGAACAAGGCAGACATAGCAGAGCTGGAGAGGGTTCAGATGAGGGCAACTCAAGTAATAACTGGAATGGGTGGACTACAGTACCCTGAAAGATTATCAAAATCAGGGTTATTCACTTTAGAAAAAAAGACGACTGAGGGAAGATCTGATTACTATGTATAATTATATCATGGGTCAGTACAGAGATCTCTCCCATCATCTATTTATCCCCAGGACTGTGACTATGATGAGGGGACATCCTCTGCGTCTGGGGGAAAGAAGGTTTGTACACAAACATAGAAAAGGATTCTTTACGGTAAGAGCAGTAAGACTATGAAACTTTCTGCCTGAGGAGGTGGTGATGGTGAGTACAATAAAAGAGTTCAAGAGGGGCCTGGATGTATTTCTGGAGTGTAATAATATTACAGGCTATAGCTACTAGAGATGGGTCGTTGATCCAGGGAGTCATTCTGATTGCCTGATTGGAGTCGGGAAGGAATTTTTTTCCCCTTAAGTGGGGAAAATTGGCTTCTACATCACAGTTTTTTTTTTTTGCCTTCCTCAGGATAGATTTGCAGGATAACAGGCCGAACTGGATGGACAGATGTCTTTTTTCAGCCTTATAAACTATGTTACTTTGTTACTATGACCTTAGGAATTATAGATGTAATATCAGGGAGGCCAAGTATGGGCTTGCCCTCTGTTAGCAAGAGATAAGAGTTGGCACAAAGAGCTCTAGCAGACATGGGGCATAGCAGATGCCTCATACATCCTCACGTCAAGGCAATTTCCATTAAATTAATGTGGAAATTGTATAGTTGGTGCATTCTGACATTAATGCCACTGATCACTCTCCTTACAGAAATTCCCCCTCCTGTGCCAGCCTCACATATGGAGGACTGATTTGGGCACATAGGGGGTCATTTATTATGCTGAAATACAAGTAAATTATAAAGAATATATTTTGTAGAAGTAAGCTATAACATTATGTAATAATTGTGCAAAATATTTATTTTTTCATATCTTCTGAATTTTCTGTACAAATAAAATGCTTTCACCATCGTAAGTTTCATTTTTGACTTAAGAAAATCAATCGCCAAAAGTTTACACCGACCTTCAATTAACGAAACTATAATACCAAGGGATTTTATGAAAGTCCTTCACTTGTCACCCAATTAACGTAATCATATTAATGCTATAAACGAATAGAAAGAGCTGCGATAATCAGTTCAACAGTATGATCCATCTAATGAGAAGGGAGGGGTAGCCGCAGCTGTGAAATAAACTTAATTAAGTGGTATCTAAAGACCCATCACTCGCTGTCTCCCAAACAAAGCCCAACAGAAGAAGAACTATTGTACTTTCTGTGTGAAACAGACAATTATTAACTCAGCTAGGCTAATTAACTTGTTTAAAGAGATCGTGGGGCACTGCAGCTGCCACTTATGGAGGCACTATGACTGTCACTGCTATGGAGGCACTGTCAGGGGTCTGAGAAGATACCTTTTATAAGAGTACCCTCAGGCAACTACAGCTTGGGTGCAAATGATATCCACACTGAAAAGTTAATTAGGTCCACGCCTCTTAATAAATTTGGTGCATCTACAGACAGTGCAAGCTCCAAGAAAGCAAATCTACACCACGTATCAGCTGGTAAAGATCTGGGCTATAACTGTTGCCAGTTTCTGGCAAAAATTATAGTACGTCTGAGGGACCTCAAGAGGCCCAGTTTCATTTAGCTCCTTTAAGTGCTATGAGTGGTGTAAAAATTCATAAAGTTGCTAACTTTTTGTGCAAGTAATGATTGCAAAACAAAAACAACAATTTTCTTTTCATGTCACAAAACTGGTTCAAAGAACATGATAAATTCACATTCTGTGTATACATGAAAAATATAATGTTGTGGTGTTATTAACCCCTTAGTGCACCATGTCATAAATATACGACATGGCAAGCTGAACATTAACTCACAATGCCATATGCTCATGGCATGAAGATGTCAACAGCTAAGGAATTTTGCTGCTGTAATATATAGTTGACACCCTGGTAATTTAACCACTTAGATGCCTCTGTCAGTAGGCACCTATAGAACAGTCTCCCTCTTTCCCCCCAACGGCATAGTCGGTATTGCAGATGGATAGCACAACCACGTGAGGGGTGGTCAGTAATAATATAGAGCATAGGGCGACCTGAAGTATAAACTGTATGACAACATGGAAGTATGCCTTAATAGGTGTCTAATAGTTAATACTTAACTTTTAATAACCATATTAAAAGATAGGCCCATAATGATGTTCAAAAGACATAAAAACAAACTCATAGTGCAAATAATGACTCCTGTGCACATAAAAAAAGGAACGGCCTAAGGCTGGGTTCACATCTGCACTGTGAACTCCAGCAGTTTGTTCCAGAGGAGGAACAGACTGCTGGAGTTCACTGTATCCGGCATAGCCAGATACCACCATGCACTACCGGCTCCTCATTCACTGTAATAAATAAAATAAATTAAAAAAAATATGTATCCCAGTAAATAGCAATACAAAAACAGCATTTTTTTTTCAAAAATGTTTTTAGTGTGTAAGATTGCAAACAAAAATTAAAATATAGTCATATAGGTATCGCTGCATTTGTAATGATATTCTTTGTAAAAATATCTAATGGTCAAAAAAAAAGTAAAAAAAAAAATACAGCCATTTTTTGTCACCTTGCCTTACAAAAAGCGTCAACTCATCCTGCAAAAAAATTAGCCCCTACACAAGACGATCGGCAGAAAAAAAGAATGTTTCTCAGAAAATGGTGGCACAAAAATAGAATAGTTTTGTTTTAAATACAAAAGTGGTAAAATGTAAATAAAAAACTATATAAAATTGGTATCTGTAATCATACTTACCAGCAGAAAAAAGATATGTGATTTTTCCCACAACAGTGTTCGCCCCAATAACAAATCCCAAAAAACAATTGCAGAGTTGCAACCATATCTCTATCCTGCTTCCCAAAAAAGCTAAATAAAAATCTATCAAAAAGTTGTATGTACCTCAAAATTAAACCAACTATAAAGCTCTGTTGAGAGAAAAATAAAATATATGGTTGTCAGAAAATGGCTGTACTGATTTCCAGAGGCTTATTAATAGCAACATAGCGCCTGTAAACCATGCCACCAAAATCTGCCCCAAAACCATATCGCATTCCTTCTCTTCTGATCCCTGCTGTGTGCCCAAACAGCAGTTTACGACTACATATGGAGTCTCGTCGTGTACAGAACAAAATACTTAACAAAAGTTGTAGTGCTTTTTCTCCTGTTACCCCTTGTGAAAAAAAATAAATGGGGAGCTTGTCCAACATTTTATTGGAAGAAAAGAAAATTTTCATTTCCACACCCAAGTGTTTCCAAATTCTATTCAAAGCCTGTGGGGGTCAAAGTGGTCAGTTTTCAAAATGCGGTCACTTTTTGGGGGATTCTACTGTGGGGGTACCTTAGTATGCCTTCAAATGTAACATGGCGCCCAAAAACCATTCCAGCAAAATCTAACCTCCAAAAACCATACTGCGCTCCTTTCCTTCTGAACTCTGCCACGTGTCCATAGAGCAGTTTCTGTGTAAATTATTATTTTATTTGTATTTTATACTTATTTTTTTCATAAGTATAAAACAGATTACATAGACAATCTGAGCGTAACAGCATACATTGTTGCAAGATAGATAAAACAAGTTATCAATATAAATCATAAAAAAACAGCATCAAGTAATTGGGAGGGAAAGGAGATGAGAAAAGGGTGGGAAGGAGGGGAGCATGGTTATTAATCAATAACGCACTATCACAATCTAAAATACACATGACTTGACCTGACCTATTTTACTCAAATACAAGAAGATCTGTTGGTAGACTAATCACTCGTGAGCCTAAAGAAGCTATCTAGGTACATTTTAGTGTTCATCTGTTGTAATCCATGAAGAAAAGAAGTCTGATTTCTCTGCAACAAGCCATCTTTCCCAAATCTTCTTGAACTTATCAGATCTGTGTGCCGTAAGCCATAGAGCAGTTTCTGACCACATATAGAGTGTTTCTGTAGACTGCAGAATCAGGTTAATAAATATTGAGGCTTGTTTGACTGATAACTAGAGTTGAGCGAACACCTGGATGTTCGGGTTCGAGAAGTTCGGCCGAACTTCCCGGAAATGTTCGGGTTCGGGATCCGAACCAGACCCGAACTTCGTCCCGAACCCGAACCCCATTGAAGTCAATGGGGACCCGAACTTTTGGGCACTAAAAAGGCTGTAAAACAGCCCAGGAAAGAGCTAGAGGGCTGCAAAAGGCAGCAACATGTAGGAAAATCCCCTGCAAACAATGTGGATAGGGAAATGAATTAAAATTAAAATTAAAAAAATAAAAATGTACCAATATCAATTGGACAGAGGTCCCATAGCAGAGAATCTGGCTTCACGTCAGCAGAGAATCAGTCTCTTCATGCCATAGCAAAGAATCTGGCTTCATGTCAGCAGAGAATCAGTCTCTTCATGCCATAGCAGAGAATCTGGCTTCATGTCAGCGCAGAATCAGTCTTCATGTCATAGCAGAGAATCAGGCTTCACGTCACCCACCACTGGAACAGGCCACTGTCACACATTTAGGCCCCGGCACCCAGACAGAGGAGAGCGGTCCCGTAACAGAGAATCTGGCCTTATGTCAGCGCAGAATCTGTCTTCATGTCATAGCAGAGAATCAAGCTTCACGTCACCCACCACTGGAACAGGCCAATGTCAAACATTTAGGCCCCGGCACCCAGACAGAGGAGAGAGGTCCTGTAACAGAGAATCTGGCCTTATGTCAGCACAGAATCTGTCTTCATGTCATAGCAGAGAATCAGGCATCACGTCACCCACCACTGGAACAGGCCACTGTCACACATTTAGGCCCAGGCACCCAGGCAGAGGAGAGAGGTCCCGTAACAGAGAATCTGGCCTTATGTCAGCGCAGAATTAGTCTTCATGTCATAGCAGAGAATCAAGCTTCACGTCACCCACCACTGGAACAGGCCACTGTCACACATTTAGACCCAGGCACCCAGGCAGAGGAGAGAGGTCCCGTAACAGAGAATCTGGCCTTATGTCAGCGCAGAATCTGTCTTCATGTCATAGCAGAGAATCAGGCTTCACGTCAGCCACCACTGGAACAGGCCACTGTCACACATTTAGGCCCAGGCACCCAGGCAGAGGAGAGAGGTCCCGTAACAGAGAATCTGGCCTTATGTCAGCGCAGAATCTGTATTCATGTCATAGCAGAGAATCAGGCTTCACGTCACCCACCACTGGAACAGGCCACTGTCACACATTTAGGCCCCGGCACCCAGACAGAGGAGAGCGGTCCCGTAACAGAGAATCTGGCCTTATGTCAGCGCAGAATTAGTCTTCATGTCATAGCAGAGAATCAAGCTTCACGTCACCCACCACTGGAACAGGCCACTGTCACACATTTAGACCCAGGCACCCAGGCAGAGGAGAGAGGTCCCGTAACAGAGAATCTGGCCTTATGTCAGCGCAGAATCTGTCTTCATGTCATAGCAGAGAATCAGGCTTCACGTCAGCCACCACTGGAACAGGCCACTGTCACACATTTAGGCCCAGGCACCCAGGCAGAGGAGAGAGGTCCCGTAACAGAGAATCTGGCCTTATGTCAGCGCAGAATCTGTATTCATGTCATAGCAGAGAATCAGGCTTCACGTCACCCACCACTGGAACAGGCCACTGTCACACATTTAGGCCCCGGCACCCAGACAGAGGAGAGCGGTCCCGTAACAGAGAATCTGGCCTTATGTCAGCGCAGAATCTGTCTTCATGTCATAGCAGAGAATCAAGCTTCACGTCACCCACCACTGGAACAGGCCACTGTCACACATTTAGGCCCCGGCACCCAGACAGAGGAGAGAGGTCCTGTAACAGAGAATCTGGCCTTATGTCAGCGCAGAATCTGTATTCATGTCATAGCAGAGAATCAGGCTTCACGTCAGCCACCACTGGAACAGGCCACTGTCACACATTTAGGCCCAGGCACCCAGGCAGAGGAGAGAGGTCCCGTAACAGAGAATCTGGCCTTATGTCAGCGCAGAATCTGTATTCATGTCATAGCAGAGAATCAGGCTTCACGTCACCCACCACTGGAACAGGCCACTGTCACACATTTAGGCCCAGGCACCCAGGCAGAGGAGAGAGGTCCCGTAACAGAGAATCTGGCCTTATGTCAGCGCAGAATCTGTATTCATGTCATAGCAGAGAATCAGGCTTCACGTCACCCACCACTGGAACAGGCCACTGTCACACATTTAGGCCCCGGCACCCAGACAGAGGAGAGCGGTCCCGTAACAGAGAATCTGGCCTTATGTCAGCGCAGAATCTGTCTTCATGTCATAGCAGAAAATCAAGCTTCACGTCACCCACCACTGGAACAGGCCACTGTCACACATTTAGGCCCCGGCACCCAGACAGAGGAGAGAGGTCCTGTAACAGAGAATCTGGCCTTATGTCAGCACAGAATCTGTCTTCATGTCATAGCAGAGAATCAGGCATCACGTCACCCACCACTGGAACAGGCCACTGTCACACATTTAGGCCCAGGCACCCAGGCAGAGGAGAGAGGTCCCGTAACAGAGAATCTGGCCTTATGTCAGCACAGAATCTGTCTTAATGTCATAGCAGAGAATCAGGCTTCACGTCACCCACCACTGGAACAGGCCACTGTCACACATTTAGGCCCAGGCACCCAGGCAGAGGAGAGAGGTCCCGTAACAGAGAATCTGGCCTTATGTCAGCGCAGAATCTGTCTTCATGTCATAGCAGAGAATCAGGCATCACGTCACCCACCACTGGAACAGGCCACTGTCACACATTTAGGCCCAGGCACCCAGGCAGAGGAGAGAGGTCCCGTAACAGAGAATCTGGCCTTATGTCAGCGCAGAATCAGTCTTCATGTCATAGCAGAGAATCAAGCTTCACGTCACCCACCACTGGAACAGGCCACTGTCACACATTTAGGCCCCGGCACCCAGACAGAGGAGAGAGGTCCTGTAACAGAGAATCTGGCCTTATGTCAGCACAGAATCTGTCTTCATGTCATAGCAGAGAATCAGGCATCACGTCACCCACCACTGGAACAGGCCACTGTCACACATTTAGGCCCAGGCACCCAGGCAGAGGAGAGAGGTCCCGTAACAGAGAATCTGGCCTTATGTCAGCGCAGAATCTGTCTTCATGTCATAGCAGAGAATCAGGCATCACGTCACCCACCACTGAAACAGGCCACTGTCACACATTTAGGCCCAGGCACCCAGGCAGAGGAGAGAGGTCCCGTAACAGAGAATCTGGCCTTATGTCAGCGCAGAATCAGTCTTTATGTCATAGCAGAGAATCAAGCTTCACGTCACCCACCACTGGAACAGGCCACTGTCACACATTTAGGCCCCGGCACCCAGACAGCGGAGAGAGGTCCTGTAACAGAGAATCTGGCCTTATGTCAGCACAGAATCTGTCTTCATGTCATAGCAGAGAATCAGGCATCACGTCACCCACCACTGGAACAGGCCACTGTCACACATTTAGGCCCAGGCACCCAGGCAGAGGAGAGAGGTCCCGTAACAGAGAATCTGGCCTTATGTCAGCACAGAATCTGTCTTAATGTCATAGCAGAGAATCAGGCTTCACGTCACCCACCACTGGAACAGGCCACTGTCACACATTTAGGCCCAGGCACCCAGGCAGAGGAGAGAGGTCCCGTAACAGAGAATCTGGCCTTATGTCAGCGCAGAATCTGTATTCATGTCATAGCAGAGAATCAGGCATCACGTCACCCACCACTGGAACAGGCCACTGTCACACATTTAGGCCCAGGCACCCAGGCAGAGGAGAGAGGTCCCGTAACAGAGAATCTGGCCTTATGTCAGCGCAGAATCTGTATTCATGTCATAGCAGAGAATCAGGCTTCACGTCACCCACCACTGGAACAGGCCACTGTCACACATTTAGGCCCCGGCACCCAGACAGAGGAGAGCGGTCCCGTAACAGATAATCTGGCCTTATGTCAGCGCAGAATCTGTCTTCATATCATAGCAGAGAATCAGGCTTCACGTCAGCCACCACTGGAACAGGCCACTGTCACACATTTAGGCCCAGGCACCCAGGCAGAGGAGAGAGGTCCCGTAACAGAGAATCTGGTCTTATGTCAGCGCAGAATCTGTATTCATGTCATATCAGAGAATCAGGCTTCACGTCACCCACCACTGGAACAGGCCACTGTCACACATTTAGGCCCCGGCACCCAGACAGAGGAGAGGTTCATTCAACTTTGGGTTGCCCCACAATATAATGGTAAAATGAAATTAAAAATAGTATTGAATGAGGAAGTACCCTGGAGTAGAATAATATATTGTTAAGGGGAGGTAGTTAATATCTAATCTGCACAAGGGATGGACAGGTCCTGTGGGATCCATGCCTGGTTCATTTTTATGAACGTCAGCTTGTCCACATTGGCTGTAGACAGGCGGCTGCGTTTGTCTGTAATGACGACCCCTGCCGTGCTGAATACACGTTCAGACAAAACGCTGGCCGCCGGGCAGGCCAGCACCTCCAAGGCATAAAAGGCTAGCTCTGGCCACGTGGACAATTTGGAGACCCAGAAGTTGAATGGGGCTGAACCATCAGTCAGTACGTGGAGGGGTGTGCACAGGTACTGTTCCACCATGTTAGTGAAATGTTGCCTCCTGCTAACACGTTCCGTATCAGGAGGTGGTGCAGTTAGCTGTGGCGTGGTGACAAAACTTTTCCACATCTCTGCCATGCTAACCCTGCCCTCAGAGGAGCTGGCCGTGACACAGCTGCGTTGGCGACCTCTTGCTCCTCCTCTGCCTTCGCCTTGGGCTTCCACTGGTTCCCCTGTGACATTTGGGAATGCTCTCAGTAGCGCGTCTACCAACGTGCGCTTGTACTCGCGCATCTTCCTATCACGCTCCAGTGTAGGAAGTAAGGTGGGCACATTGTCTTTGTACCGGGGATCCAGCAGGGTGGCAACCCAGTAGTCTGCACACGTTAAAATGTGGGCAACTCTGCTGTCGTTGCGCAGGCACTGCAGCATGTAGTCGCTCATGTGTGCCAGGCTGCCCAGAGGTAAGGACAAGCTGTCCTCTGTGGGAGGCGTATCGTCATCGTCCTGTGTTTCCCCCCAGCCACGCACCAGTGATGGGCCTGAGCTGCTTTGGGTGCCACCCCGCTGTGAACATGCTTCATCCTCATCCTCCTCCACCTCCTCCTCATCCTCGTCCTCCTCGTCCTCCAGTAGTGGGCCCTGTCTGGCCACATTTGTACCTGGCCTCTGGTGTTGCAAAAAACCTCCCTCTGAGTCACTTTGAAGAGACTGGCCTGAAAGTGCTAAAAATGACCCCTCTTCCTCCTCTTCCTCCTGGGCCAACTCCTCTTCCATCATCGCCCTAAGTGTTTTCTCAAGGAGACATAGAAGTGGTATTGTAACGCTGATAACGGCGTCATCGCCACTGGCCATGTTGGTGGAGTACTCGAAACAGCGCAACAGGGCACACAGGTCTCGCATGGAGGCCCAGTCATTGGTGGTGAAGTGGGTCTGATCCGCAGTGCGACTGACCCGTGCGTGCTGCAGCTGAAACTCCACTATGGCCTGCTGCTGCTCGCACAGTCTGTCCAGCATATGCAAGGTGGAGTTCCACCTGGTGGGCACGTCGCATATGAGGCGGTGAGCGGGAAGGCCGAAGTTACGCTGTAGCGCAGACAGGCGAGCAGCGGCAGGGTGTGAACGCCGGAAGTGCGAACAGACGGCCCGCACTTTATGCAGCAGCTCTGACATGTCGGGGTAGTTGTGAATGAACTTCTGCACCACCAAATTCAGCACATGCGCCAGGCAAGGGATGTGCGTCAAACCGGCTAGTCCCAGAGCTGCAACGAGATTTCGCCCATTATCGCACACCACCAGGCCGGGCTTGAGGCTCACCGGCAGCAACCACTCGTCGGTCTGTTGTTCTATACCCCGCCACAACTCCTGTGCGGTGTGGGGCCTGTCCCCCAAACATATGATTTTCAGAATGGCCTGCTGACGTTTACCCCGGGCTGTGCTGAAGTTGGTGGTGAAGTTGTGTGGCTGACTGGATGAGCAGGTGGAAGAAGAGGAGGAGGAAGCTGAGTAGGAGGAGGAGGAGACAGGAGGCAAAGAATGTTGCCCTGCGATCCTTGGCGGCGGAAGGACGTGCGCCAAATAGCTCTCCGCCTGGGGCCCAGCCGCCACTACATTTACCCAGTGTGCAGTTAGGGAGATATAGCGTCCCTGGCCGTGCTTACTGGTCCACGTATCTGTGGTTAGGTGGACCTTGCCACAGATGGCGTTGCGCAGTGCACACTTGATTTTATCGGACACTTGTTTGTGCAGGGAAGGCACGGCTCTCTTAGAGAAGTAGTGGCGGCTGGGAACAACATACTGTGGGACAGCAAGTGACATGAGCTGTTTGAAGCTGTGTGTGTCCACCAGCCTAAATGACAGCATTTCATAGGCCAGTAGTTTAGAAATGCTGGCATTCAGGGCCAGAGATCGAGGGTGGCTAGGTGAGAATTTACGCTTTCTCTCAAATGTTTGTGAGATGGAGAGCTGAACGCTGCCGTGTGACATGGTTGAGATGCTTGGTGACGCAGGTGGTGGTGTTGGTGGTACATCCCATGTTTGCTGGGCGGCAGGTGCCAACGTTCCTCCAGAGGCGGAGGAAGAGGCCGAGGCGGCGGCAGCAGCAGCAGAAGAGGCCGAGGCGGCAGCAGCAGAAGATGTAGCAGGGGGAGCCTGAGTGACTTCCTTGTTTTTAAGGTGTTTACTCCACTGCAGTTCATGCTTTGCATGCAGGTGCCTGGTCATGCAGGTTGTGCTAAGGTTCAGAACGTTAATGCCTCGCTTCAGGCTCTGATGGCACAGCGTGCAAACCACTCGGGTCTTGTCGTCAGCACATTGTTTGAAGAAGTGCCATGCCAGGGAACTCCTTGAAGCTGCCTTTGGGGTGCTCGGTCCCAGATGGTGGCGGTCAGTAGCAGGCGGAGTCTCTTGGCGGCGGGTGTTCTGATTTTTCCCACTGCTCCCTCTTTTGCTACGCTGTTGGCTCGGTCTCACCACTGCCTCTTCCTCCGAACTGTGAAAGTCAGTGGCACGACCTTCATTCCATGTGGGGTCTAGGACCTCATCGTCCCCTGCATCGTCTTCCACCCAGTCTTGATCCCTGACCTCCTGTTCAGTCTGCACACTGCAGAAAGACGCAGCAGTTGGCACCTGTGTTTCGTCATCATCAGAGACGTGCTGAGGTGGTATTCCCATGTCCTCATCATCAGGAAAAATAAGTGGTTGTGCGTTAGTGCATTCTATCTCTTCCACCCCTGGGGAAGGGCTAGGTGGATGCCTTTGGGAAACCCTGGCAGCAGAGTCTATAAACAGCATAAGAGACTGCTGCATAACTTGAGGCTCAGACAGTTTCCCTGATATGCATGGGGGTGATGTGACAGACCGATGGGCTTGGTTTTCATGCGCCATCTGTGCGCTTTCTGCAGAAGACTGGGTGGGAGATAATGTGAACGTGCTGGATCCACTGTCGGCCACCCAATTGACTAATGCCTGTACCTGATCGGGCCTTACCATCCTTAGAACGGCATTGGGCCCCACCAAATATCGCTGTAAATTCTGCTGGCTACTGGGACCTGAGGTAGTTGGTTCACTAGGACGTGTGGCTGTGGCAGAACGGCCACGTCCTCTCCCAGCACCAGAGGGTCCACTAACACCACCACGACCATGTCCACGTCTGCGTCCCTTATTAGATGTTTTCCTCATTGTTCCCGTTCACCACAATTTTGAGAATGGCAAATTTGGGAATGCTTTTTCAACCCAGAACAAAAAGTCTGCTTTGACGGTCACTACAAATAACTTGACCAGCTAAAACTGTGCAGATTTGGTTGAATAGAGATGTGAGACCTGTTTTTTTTTGCGCTGTGTGACAGTTATAGGTTTAATCACAGAATGACACTTCTATCAGCACGCTAGAGTGTGTCTTAGGTTTTTTTGAATGATACTATCAATAACTTCAATGTAAGATTTTCTTTTTGGGATAGATTTCAAGTAGGCCTGAAATACCACAAACTAGTTATTTTCAGAATGGCAAATTTGGGAATGCTTTTTCAACCCAGAACAAAAAGTCTGCTTTGACGGTCACTACAAATAACTTGACCAGCTAAAACTGTGCAGATTTGGTTGAATAGAGATGTGAGACCTGTTTTTTTTTGCGCTGTGTGACAGTTATAGGTTTAATCACAGAATGACACTTCTATCAGCACGCTAGCGTGTGTCTTAGGTTTTTCTGAATGATACTATCAATAACTTCAATGTAAGATTTTCTTTTTGGGATAGATTTCAAGTAGGCCTGAAATACCACAAACTAGTTATTTTCAGAATGGCAAATTTGGGAATGCTTTTTCAACCCAGAACAAAAAGTCTGCTTTGACGGTCACTACAAATAACTTGACCAGCTAAAACTGTGCAGATTTGGTTGAATAGAGATGTGAGACCTGTTTTTTTTTGCGCTGTGTGACAGTTATAGGTTTAATTACAGAATGACACTTCTATCAGCACGCTAGCGTGTGTCTTAGGTTTTTCTGAATGATACTATAAATAACTTCAATGTAAGATTTTCTTTTTGGGATAGATTTCAAGTAGGCCTGAAATACCACAAACTAGTTATTTTCAGAATGGCAAATTTGGGAATGCTTTTTCAACCCAGAACAAAAAGTCTGCTTTGACAGTCACTACAAATAACTTGACCAGCTAAAACTGTGCAGATTTGGTTGAATAGAGATGTGAGACCTGTTTTTTTTTGCGCTGTGTGACAGTTATAGGTTTAATCACAGAATGACACTTCTATCAGCACGCTAGCGTGTGTCTTAGGTTTTTCTGAATGATACTATCAATAACTTCAATGTAAGATTTTCTTTTTGGGATAGATTTCAAGTAGGCCTGAAATACCACAAACTAGTTATTTTCAGAATGGCAAATTTGGGAATGCTTTTTCAACCCCGAACAAAAAGTCTGCTTTGACGGTCACTACAAATAACTTGACCAGCTAAAACTGTGCAGATTTGGTTGAATAGAGATGTGAGACCTGGTTTTTTTTGCGCTGTGTGACAGTTATAGGTTTAATCACAGAATGACACTTCTATCAGCACGCTAGCGTGTGTCTTAGGTTTTTCTGAATGATACTATAAATAACTTCAATGTAAGATTTTCTTTTTGGGATAGATTTCAAGTAGGCCTGAAATACCACAAACTAGTTATTTTCAGAATGGCAAATTTGGGAATGCTTTTTCAACCCAGAACAAAAAGTCTGCTTTGACGGTCACTACAAATAACTTGACCAGCTAAAACTGTGCAGATTTGGTTGAATAGAGATGTGAGACCTGTTTTTTTTTGCGCTGTGTGACAGTTATAGGTTTAATCACAGAATGACACTTCTATCAGCACGCTAGCGTGTGTCTTAGGTTTTTCTGAATGATACTATCAATAACTTCAATGTAAGATTTTCTTTTTGGGATAGATTTCAAGTAGGCCTGAAATACCACAAACTAGTTATTTTCAGAATGGCAAATTTGGGAATGCTTTTTCAACCCCGAACAAAAAGTCTGCTTTGACGGTCACTACAAATAACTTGACCAGCTAAAACTGTGCAGATTTGGTTGAATAGAGATGTGAGACCTGTTTTTTTTGCGCTGTGTGACAGTTATAGGTTTAATCACAGAATGACACTTCTATCAGCACGCTAGCGTGTGTCTTAGGTTTTTCTGAATGATACTATCAATAACTTCAATGTAAGATTTTCTTTTTGGGATAGATTTCAAGTAGGCCTGAAATACCACAAACTAGTTATTTTCAGAATGGCAAATTTGGGAATGCTTTTTCAACCCAGAACAAAAAGTCTGCTTTGACGGTCACTACAAATAACTTGACCAGCTAAAACTGTGCAGATTTGGTTGAATAGAGATGTGAGACCTGTTTTTTTTTGCGCTGTGTGACAGTTATAGGTTTAATCACAGAATGACACTTCTATCAGCACGTTAGCGTGTGTCTTAGGTTTTTCTGAATGATACTATCAATAACTTCAATGTAAGATTTTCTTTTTGGGATAGATTTCAAGTAGGCCTGAAATACCACAAACTAGTTATTTTCAGAATGGCAAATTTGGGAATGCTTTTTCAACCCAGAACAAAAAGTCTGCTTTGACGGTCACTACAAATAACTTGACCAGCTAAAACTGTGCAGATTTGGTTGAATAGAGATGTGAGACCTGTTTTTTTTTTGCGCTGTGTGACAGTTATAGGTTTAATCACAGAATGACACTTCTATCAGCACGCTAGCGTGTGTCTTAGGTTTTTCTGAATGATACTATCAATAACTTCAATGTAAGATTTTCTTTTTGGGATAGATTTCAAGTAGGCCTGAAATACCACAAACTAGTTATTTTCAGAATGGCAAATTTGGGAATGCTTTTTCAACCCAGAACAAAAAGTCTGCTTTGACGGTCACTACAAATAACTTGACCAGCTAAAACTGTGCAGATTTGGTTGAATAAAGATGTGAGACCTGTTTTTTTTTGCGCTGTGTGACAGTTATAGGTTTAATCACAGAATGACACTTCTATCAGCACGCTAGCGTGTGTCTTAGGTTTTTCTGAATGATACTATCAATCACTTCAATGTAAGATTTTCTTTTTGGGATAGATTTAAAGTAGGCCTGAAATACCACAAACTAGTTATTTTCAGAATGGCAATTTTGGGAATGCTTTTTCAACCCAGAACAAAAAGTCTGCTTTGACGGTCACTACAAATAACTTGACCAGCTAAAACTGTGCAGATTTGGTTGAATAGAAATGTCAGGTCTATTTTTTAGGCACTGGGTGACAGGCTCAACTTGCCCCTGATGTAATATATGGCCAAAAAATAACCAGACTGTTGATGGTTAAATGCACTTCGGTGACACAGGCTCAGCCTGCAGCTGATGTAGTATATGGCCAAAACATAATCAGACTGTTGATGGTTAAATGCACTTGGGTGACACAGGCTCAGCCTGCAGCTGATGTAGTATATGGCCAAAAAATAACCAGACTGTTAATGGTTAAATGCACTTCGGTGACACAGGCTCAGCCTGCAGCTGATGTAGGATATAGCACAAAATAACCACACTATCGATGGTTAAATACACTTGGTGATAGCTCGTGCTGGCGCACCACAAGTCACAAAATGGCCGCCGATCACCCCAGAAAAAAAGTGATCTAAAAACGCTCTGGGCAGCCTCAAAAAAGTGAGCAAGTCAATAATAGCACTTCAATGATCCACAGCTGCAGATCGATCACAGAATGAAGTCTTTTGGAGGAGTTAATCTGCCTAATCTCGCCCTAACGTCGCAGCTGCAACCTCTCCCTATACTGATCATAGCAGAGTGACGTGCGGCGCTACGTGACTCCAGCTTAAATAGAGGCTGGGTCACATGGTGCACTGGCCAATCACAGCCATGCCAATAGTAGGCATGGCTGTGATGGCCTCTTGGGCCAAGTAGTATGACGCTTGTTGATTGGCTGCTTTGCAGCCTTTCAAAAAGCGCCAAGAAAGCGCCGAACACCGAACCCGAACCCAGACTTTTACGAAAATGTTCGGGTTCGGGTCCGTGTCACGGACACCCCAAAATTCGGTACGAACCCGAACTATACAGTTCGGGTTTGCTCATCCCTACTGATAACCCTTTCTGTCTTATAGTAAAAAATTGATAAAAATGTAAAATCAGAAGATTTTTTTTTTTATTACGCCTCCATTTACCTTTAAATCTTGTGAAACATATAAAAGGTTAACCACATTTATAAAATCTATTTTGAGAGGTGTAATTTCTAAAATGGGTCATTTATTGGTGCCTTCTACTATGTAAACCCTACAAAATTACGTCAAAACTCAATTGGTCCTTAAAAAAGAAAATTTTGGAAATTTCCGTAAAAATTATAAAATTTGCTTTAAAAAATCTAAGCCTTCTAATGTCTTAAAAAAATATGACATTCACAAAATGAATGTTACCGCACTTGTTACCTTGTGTAGGATGTCTATTGTGGTACTTGTGGTTCGCCGCGGGCATCCTCCATTGTATGCATTTTGCTGGGGATTGCCATTAGCAACGGGCCACAAGTGCAGGATTTGCTCCCCTATATTTATGCACAACTGCATGTGGGTTTGAAGCACCTCCTGCTAATGCCAACCTGTCTTCTTAGTTTGTATATATAGATTTCTGGAGGTGTATAAACTCCTATTTAAATGTGCCTGTTTTCCATCTACAGGCCACATTTAGGTGCACCTGTGAGGCCTGGGACATATCAGCAAGTCTTGAGTGGGACTCACAGACTCCTCCCTCCTCCCATTGCAAGCATGGCCACATGCTGGAGGTAACTGGTGAGTTGTTTGTGAGTCGGCCTTATGCTCCTGTAATTTGCCCACTGGCTCCTGGTATCGCCCATATGGCTCAGGTAGGAGAGTGTAGGGTCCCGGGCTACTTGAGAAACCTTGTCGTGGTGTCCGGGCTTAGACATGTTCTACACCGTAGGACATGTTGACTAATCTCTCAATTTTAAAAACAGTTTGAGGATTTAGTGATACTGCAGAGTGCACCTGTGTTTGTTATTGTTTTGTTATATTGTTATATTAATTATTACATCCGCACTTGTTACCTTGTGTAGGATGTCTATTGTGGTACTTGTGGTTCGCCGCGGGCATCCTCCATTGTATGCATTTTGCTGGGGATTGCCATTAGCAACGGGCCACAAGTGCAGGATTTGCTCCCCTATATTTATGCACAATTGCATGTGGGTTTGAAGCACCTCCTGCTAATGCCAACCTGTCTTCTTAGTTTGTATATATAGATTTCTGGAGGTGTATAAACTCCTATTTAAATGTGCCTGTTTTCCATCTACAGGCCACATTTAGGTGCACCTGTGAGGCCTGGGACATATCAGCAAGTCTTGAGTGGGACTCACAGAC
The DNA here is from genome assembly GCF_905171765.1 of Bufo bufo. NCBI lineage: Eukaryota > Metazoa > Chordata > Amphibia > Anura > Bufonidae > Bufo > Bufo bufo. The sequence goes on from NC_053393.1 coordinate 354,501,944, forward strand.
TCCTCCCTCCTCCCATTGCAAGCATGGCCACATGCTGGAGGTAACTGGTGAGTTGTTTGTGAGTCGGCCTTATGCTCCTGTAATTTGCCCACTGGCTCTTGGTATCGCCCATACGGCTCAGGTAGGAGAGTGTAGGGTCCCGGGCTACTTGAGAAACCTTGTCGTGGTGTCCGGGCTTAGACATGTTCTACACCGTAGGACATGTTGACTAATCTCTCAATTTTAAAAACAGTTTGAGGATTTAGTGATACTGCAGAGTGCACCTGTGTTTGTTATTGTTTTGTTATATTGTTATATTAATTATTACATCCGCACTTGTTACCTTGTGTAGGATGTCTATTGTGGTACTTGTGGTTCGCCGCGGGCATCCTCCATTGTATGCATTTTGCTGGGGATTGCCATTAGCAACGGGCCACAAGTGCAGGATTTGCTCCCCTATATTTATGCACAACTGCATGTGGGTTTGAAGCACCTCCTGCTAATGCCAACCTGTCTTCTTAGTTTGTATATATAGATTTCTGGAGGTGTATAAACTCCTATTTAAATGTGCCTGTTTTCCATCTACAGGCCACATTTAGGTGCACCTGTGAGGCCTGGGACATATCAGCAAGTCTTGAGTGGGACTCACAGACTCCTCCCTCCTCCCATTGCAAGCATGGCCACATGCTGGAGGTAACTGGTGAGTTGTTTGTGAGTCGGCCTTATGCTCCTGTAATTTGCCCACTGGCTCCTGGTATCCCCCATACGGCTCAGGTAGGAGAGTGTAGGGTCCCGGGCTACTTGAGAAACCTTGTCGTGGTGTCCAGGCTTAGACATGTTCTACACCGTAGGACATGTTGACTAATCTCTCAATTTTAAAAACAGTTTGAGGATTTAGTGATACTGCAGAGTGCACCTGTGTTTGTTATTGTTTTGTTATATTGTTATATTAATTATTACATCCGCACTTGTTACCTTGTGTAGGATGTCTATTGTGGTACTTGTGGTTCGCCGCGGGCATCCTCCATTGTATGCATTTTGCTGGGGATTGCCATTAGCAACGGGCCACAAGTGCAGGATTTGCTCCCCTATATTTATGCACAACTGCATGTGGGTTTGAAGCACCTCCTGCTAATGCCAACCTGTCTTCTTAGTTTGTATATATAGATTTCTGGAGGTGTATAAACTCCTATTTAAATGTGCCTCTTTTCCATCTACAGGCCACATTTAGGTGCACCTGTGAGGCCTGGGACATATCAGCAAGTCTTGAGTGGGACTCACAGACTCCTCCCTCCTCCCATTGCAAGCATGGCCACATGCTGGAGGTAACTGGTGAGTTGTTTGTGAGTCGGCCTTATGCTCCTGTAATTTGCCCACTGGCTCCTGGTATCGCCCATACGGCTCAGGTAGGAGAGTGTAGGGTCCCGGGCTACTTGAGAAACCTTGTCGTGGTGTCCGGGCTTAGACATGTTCTACACCGTAGGACATGTTGACTAATCTCTCAATTTTAAAAACAGTTTGAGGATTTAGTGATACTGCAGAGTGCACCTGTGTTTGTTATTGTTTTGTTATATTGTTATATTAATTATTACATCCGCACTTGTTACCTTGTGTAGGATGTCTATTGTGGTACTTGTGGTTCGCCGCGGGCATCCTCCATTGTATGCATTTTGCTGGGGATTGCCATTAGCAACGGGCCACAAGTGCAGGATTTGCTCCCCTATATATATGCACAACTGCATGTGGGTTTGAAGCACCTCCTGCTAATGCCAACCTGTCTTCTTAGTTTGTATATTCACAAAATGATGCAAACATAAAGTAGACTATAACTATCCATCTTAAAAGCCAAGAAATTCTAATTTTGAAAATAGTTCATTTTTCCAAATTTTCTGTAAATTTGGGATTGTTTTTGATAAATAAAGGTAAAACATACGGTCTCAAATTTACCTTTAACATAAAGTACATTGTGTCATGAGAAGTGACACGTCAGATTTGCAAAAAAAGCCTCTGTCAGGAAGGTGAAAAATGGCTGTGTCCTGAAGGGGTTAAGCACACGCAGTGTTATGAGAAAAAATAAATAAAAAAAACTGTCTTTGGGGAAGTGATGTTGGCAAGTGGCATTAGTGGCATGATGCAGGCCGTAGCAGCAGCCATGCAGAATGTGATTGTTGGAAAGTGGCAAAAGTGTCACAGTATGCAGCAGCCATATACAATGTAATGATAGGTGGACAGACAGACAGCAAGAGTGGCAAGACAGGGCACCGGCAGCAAGGCGAAGTCTATTGATCGCATTCAGCCTGCCTTGACTATGAGAAAATTTCTGTATTAATACAGCAATCACGTACATTTATGCTGCTTAACCGCCTAACAGTCACGTTAAAATTGGAAAAACCCTCCCTTTCACTTTTTTATTGTAGATTTTTAGGTTACATTCACATGACCATATGTGTTTTGCAGTCCGCAAAACACGGATCCTCAAAAAATACGGATGACGTCCTTTTGGCATCCGTTTTTTTGTGTGGATCCATTGTAACAATGCCTATGCTTGTCCGCAAAATGGACAAGAATAGGACATGCTCTGTCTTTTGTGTGGAGCTGTGGAACGGACAAACGGATGTGGACAGCCCACGGTGCATTTTTTGCGGACCCATTGAAATGTATGAGTCCTAATCCTATCCGTAAAAAAAATGGAAGGGACATGGAAACAAAATACGTTAGTGTGCATGAGGCCTTAATGTGTGTCGGCAGTAAATCTTGTTGGCGCACAACTCAGGGGACACTATTGCATTTCATAACTTTTAAATTTTTTCTTCTAATTTTTTTATTTTATTTTGTGGGATTAGTTGTAGGTTTTTAGGAACTTTTTGGGGTATATATAGTGTAATAAATAACTTTCATTATTTTATTTTTCGGGGGAAAGAAAAAAAACATCAATTTTTGCATTATTTTGTGGATTTTTTTTTACGGCGTTCACTGTGTGGTAAAAATAACATTATTTTATTATCTGGGTCACTACAATGATGATTATGTCACATATCTATATATTTTTACTATTTTTCTCTCTTCTTGCAGTCTGTCAGTTCTGCAGCTGGTCCCTCATTCTCCTCCAGACTGACAGGGAGGGGGTGGCTTTAACTGCTCATATCTCTGGTTTGGTATACTTTGTATTGTTTGAAAGCTGACAGTCCAAGCTTCCATACAATACCAGAATGACAGCAATATGTTCAGTACAGGGGAAGATATCACTGTTAGAAATCGGGATGCAGAGAGTACAGCTGAAAGTGAAGGTAAAAGCAGGTTTTACCTGCAATTATTCCTGACTTTATTTCTAACAGTGATTTCTCCTCTGTTGCTAGAACTACTGATGTCATTTTAGTTTTGTATGTTATGTCAGCTTTCAAACAAGACCAGTTTCTGGCTCTCCTTTCAGGAGATAGCAGCATCTAAAGCAGCCCTCCCCCTCCACTTTTTGCCCGAGCTCAGCTCAGGCAGAACAGTTAAGTACTTTTCCCACTGCTGGAGCTCAGCTGGGGCAAAACAGTTAAGTGGTTAAAGAAATTCCACCCCCCCCTTCCCCCCAAAATAAATTAAATAAAAATTGTTAACCCCCCCACACTCCCAACTGACGATTGAGGCATTAGTGGCATGATGCAGGCCGCAGAATTCTCTGGACTGTGAGAAAATGTTGGTATTCATACAGTAATCATGTACATTTATGCTGTATGCATAAAGGGTATGCTGCGTCTGAAAGAAATTTACCCCCCCCCCCCCCCCCAAAAAGAAAAAATGGATTACATTTCAACCCTGTTAACTCCCCAAAAATGTTTTACATTTCAACCCTGTTAATAGTGAGTACACAGAAACTGATGATTGAGGCATAAGTGGCAAGGCCACAGCATTGCCTGGGCCACAGCATTGCCTGGACTGTGAAAAAAATGTACATTTATGCTGCACCATAAAGAAATTTACCCACCTCCCCAATATATATATTTCTTTGATCTGTAAGAAATGACATACAGAATGTTATGTCATATCCACTAAAGATTTCACCCAGTTCTGAAAACTTAACTATAAAACACCAGAATTATTTTTTTGGGCAATAGTGAAACAAACACTTCAATGATTTTAATGTTCCAGACACATAGGAAAAATATTTTAAAACCAAACCATAATTTATGTTTAAAAAACGGAAAAAAAAAGAAGCAGCTCTCACCTGCGTCTCCTTGCAATGAGCACGGACATAGCACCTGGTCTGCGCTATTAATAGGAGACTCAAAAAAAATTTCAAAAGTCCAGCTTCAAATTAGCAAAGTAAGAGAACTTTATTTCAGCGGTTTTAAAACTTCCAGAACACGGATAATCTTGTTACGCAAAGTGAAATCAGGACCACATGTGATATTTAAAAGTGTACAAAATACAAATGTGAAAAATAGATTAAAATGCACTAAATTTACAATAGTAAAGTAAAACAAATATTGTATGTTGCTTACGGCTGGCAAATACGGTAGATTGATACTATGAAAAATATCTAACACATAGCCTAATACTGCAAAATAAGATCATGTCTTTTGTTTAACCCCTGAGGGTGACGTGTGGCTAGCTGGAACATCCAGTATGCCTCCCTATTTAACAGTTTTCTTCTGTGATTCCCTCCTCTGACAGGAACCCCAACTCTTTCAATGCTCTGCACTTTAAATTTAGAAGTGTCCCCATCATGACAAACCGCAAAATGCAAACTGACCGCAGACACATTGCGGTTTTCATGGTGGGGCACATCAGACATGTGTTTGCGTATCCTAGTTTTTATCTGATTAGATGTACACCCTACATATTGCAAACGGCAATCCATACAGGTAATCAGATAAATAGCATATTTGGTGTTGCAGCTAAGGTAAGAATTAATAATAAACTCTTTTTCATTCGCAGTTGATTTAAAACGGTTAGTAACCAACATGTAGTCACAGCAAATACATCTGCCATGACTACACTTGAAACTACCTTTACTGTTCATCCATGTGGGTTTGGGGATAATAGAATCCCGAAACATACTCGGACTTAATAATTTGCCAAGGGTAGGAGCCTTACGTGCTGCACATCTGATACCACCTGCTACAATATCTGACCACTGATTGTCATAGCTAAGAAGGAGTAGATGTTTTTTCACAATTTTGCAAATTTCACTAAATTGCTCACTATATCGTGTTACAAATGTAGTAGCACAAATTTTGGTGGAACATTGGTAATTCCTTTCACGAGGAACTTGTTTTTCAGGAAAGATCAGCATATTTCTATCTATATTAGAGACAAGTTTGTAATGCTTTAAAATCGATTTCCTAGAATACGACCTGTGTGAAAGTCTCTTTACAATGTTATTGGCTTCAATAATAAAGGATCCCTCATCCGTGCAATTTCTTTTTGCCCTGATGAGTTCACCTTTAGGAATGTTGTGAACAACATGAGGTGGATGACATGAGGAAGCATGGAGAATCGTGTTCCGTGCTGTATCTTTCCTATATGTGAGTGTGTGAACCACGGACATATCCACATTCCCCCTTAAAATTCAAAAAGTTTATAGAATTTGAATCATGGTGAACATCAAAAGAAATAGAGCCCACACATGAATTTAAGTAATCCGTGAACAGCAGTATGGCCGTCACATCACCAGACCATACGAATAGCAGGTCATCGATGTAACACCCATACGACTGCACACGATCACAAAAAGAGTGAGTGTCGATGAGGGGAAAGCTCCTCCCCCACCATGCCATAAAAATATTGGCTATGGAGGGAGAGAAATTAGCCCCCATCGACACACCCGACAACTGTAAATAAAAATCATTGTTGAACATAAAAAGTTATGCCTGAGGAGGAAGTCGACTACTATACCCATGAATTCCTGCAATTCTTTGGTATAATCACTATATGTATTGAGAAACCAGGATAGTGATTTCAATGCCAGATCATGGGGAATATTCGTGTACAATGACACAACATCCGCAGTGATCCATCTGTAACCCTCACCCTATTGAAACTGGGAAAATGCCTGTAACACAGACCTGGTATCGTTCAAAAACCCAGGAATCATTGGAATCAGTGGCTGCAAGAGTGAGTCAGCCCACTCCGAAAGCTTTTCCGAAAACAAACCAATTCCCGCCACTATAGGTCTCAATGGGGAGGGAATGTACCTTTGTGAATTTTTGGCAGGGCGTGAAAGACAGAGATTACTGGATGAGCTACATAAATGTAATCATATTCTTTTTTGGTGAAAATACCCAATTCCATTCCCAATGTCAAAATACTAGCTAATTCTGCTTGGAATGGGAGGAGAGGGATGCCCCTCAGCGCGGCATACACAGAAGTAAGATCTGTAAGCAATGACATACAGAATTATATGTCATATCCGCTAAACATTTCACCCAGTTCTGAAAACGTAACTATAAGACACCAGAAAACCTTTTTTTTTTTGCCAATAGTGAAACAAACACTTCAATGGTTTTAATGTTCCAGACACATAGGAGAAATATTTTAAAACCGAACCATAATTTATGTTTGTTTTTTTCCAAGCAGTTCAAATGTATCGGCTCCCATTACACATTGGGGTGAAACATATAAATAATGTAAGACAGATGCAAGGATATCTTGATAAAAAAAACACTGATTATCACTTTTGCTCTAAAAACAGCAGAAAGTAGTTTTATTATCAATGCAAAAACATTTTTTCTTAGGCTACTTTCACACTCGCGTTTTGGCTTTCCGTTTGTGATATCCATTATGGTCTCTTACAAGCGGTCCAAAATGGATCAGTTTTGCCCTGAATGGAAAAGGATCCGCTCAGAATGCATCAGTCTCCATTCCGCTCTGGAGGCGGACACCAAAACGCTGCCTTGGTGCCCCCAGTAGAACCAATGTCCTCATAGTGCCCCCAGTAGAACCAATGTCTTGGTACCCCCTCTTGGTGCCCCCAGTAGAACCAATGTCCCCATAGTGCCCCCCATAATGTATGCCAGTACAAGAATATGCCCTTTTATGTGTGCCAGTACAAAATGCCCGTATTTATTTCCTCCCGTAGATGCCCCCTTAGTGCTCCCACCCATAGTGTCCCAACAGTATGGCGCAAAATAATAAGCAATAAATGCAAATACTTACCTCTGCTGACAGGGATGCGGTGCAGGCCTCTTTTAGCCTGTTTCCTGAGCCATAAGTGGCCCTCCCCAGGCTGTGCGATGATAATGTCGCCTCAAGTCTATAACAGGTGACGGCGGGGCAGGGAGACAATGCTACCATGCCCTGCCACAGCATCTAATTATATCACTAGCCTGAGGACCCTGTGGGCCCACTGGCTTAGGGGCCCAGTCGCTGTTGCGATAACACTGACTTTCAGTAAGTCTCCATACAGGAGTGGTCTCTTTAAGGAGATTAGTACCCTGCCTAAGTGTTCTGGGGTAAAAGGCAAGTATGGAAGTATGGACTCTACAGATGACATTACTGGCAGAAGGGCATTGATGACAAAGTACATATGTTACATAATGCTCTGAACAGAGGGAACAAGAGTATCACCATACATAGTCTGACATAGTATGCCAATTTCACATAATGCCAGTAATATAAATAGTGCAATTGATACAGTATGCCCTGAAAATATAGCACTGCATAAGCAAATGAGGTTGGTTATAAAAAAGGATGTACTGTATCTGAGCAAGCCATCCTGAGTCCAGTTATAATAATTAAGGAGAAACACCAGGGGAATAAAGCTGTGCTAGGAGATTCATCTATTGTTGGTCTGGAGAGCTGTTAGCTGGTATTTGAATAGGATTCTGATGATTGATTGCTTAATTTACCATTAATTAACATAATATATTGCCCTTACAACACTGGAATAAGAGCTTTGCTGGAATGAATAATGACTACTGCATTTAATATAGAGCAGGCAATGATAATTTGATAATTTAATTCATTCTGTATTTGTATATTTTTATGTTGAAAATTCTTCTTATTTCAGTTGAAATTTAGGTCATTGTCCGATCTTTGCAATTCAAGCAGACCATAGAGGATGATTTGTAATGCATATATTTCATTTAGCTATGTGTAAGCAGGCATTCTTAGGCTCAGGGTTGCCCTTTTTGTAAAGGTAGTAATAAATGTCATTTCTGACATATGTAGGTCATTTTCACACTGCTCCTCTGAGACATTTATGGCCTTATCATGCCAGGAAAACTCAGGTGCAAGACAGAAGGGGGTCCTTGGTTTTAACCTTTCTCCTCCAGACAAATGTTCTACACCATAATTTCTGAACGCAACCTATATTTATATCATGAATAGTCAAACAGAAGTAAAGAACTATGACACTGAGATACACTGAGGCACAGAAGAACAAACCAATGATGTAACTAAAAGCTTCCCTGGGAATCTAGCTGAATGCACACAATAGGCTATGTATTTCAGATGACTTGTCTGTATTACCCACAAAATATACCATTGTTTATGAACATAACAGGTCATTTATTAAGCTGATATACACCTATATTAGGTGTATTTCAGGCACAGATCTGTGACTTCTCCCCACAGGGAAGGGGCACGCTTGTCTCATTTACCATTTTCTACGCCTGTTTCAGAGCCTGCGCCTCTTCATAACTTCGGCAGAAACACCGCCAGCTTAGGAGGTTATTAAGACCGGCATCTAAAACGCTGGTCTTAATAAATGTGCCCCATAGATTGTTCCAGCAGTTGGTGAAAGGACTTTGGTAATAGACTCTGGAAGACAATGTAGAAGAATTGACACAGTGGAACAAAATATGTAGGCTGAAGACTGTGCAAGCAGAAAAATATACATTATTAAACAATGACATGAACAAACCAGCTGCTGTTAGCAAGCTTACTATTACTGCCAAAGCTCTGTAATTCCAGATACAGTCTACTTTTAATAGGCAATGCATAAGACAGTAAGTATATCATACATTATTAAAAAATCATAGACGACAATGAGAATAATTTGCAGGCTACTTTAGCACTCCCACATTTTTTTAATTCTCTGTCTTGTTAGAATGGTACAATATGATGTCAACTGTAGTCTACGTAATCTTCTACAGGTGGCTATATTTGTAAGTTATCCACTTCCTCTGGTCTGCAGCTGTGTCATGTGACTTATGCTCTGACTGTTCAAGTGACATAGCATCTTATGTGTGTGCAATGGAGTGAATGTGGATCATCCATAAGGGCATTACCACAGTGCCCCCTCCCCAGTCTTCATTCTTTAACCCCTGTACAGGGATCTGCAGTTCACTGCAAGGAAACCACCAGGCCACTACCTCTCAGACTAGTCTGTTCAAGTGACAGCTGACCCACGGAGGTCAGTGTGGAGCTCCAAGGGATCCTGCAAAACCATAGCCAGGGACAGGCTAAGGTCAGGGCAGTCAGAGTATGAGCAATACGATAAACAGTCCAAGGTCAGTGCAGGCAGCTTAGGGTCAGAAAGGAAATCAGAAAAGGGTCAGGTCAGGCAGCAAAGGGTCAATACCAGAAGTCAGTACACAGAACAGAGAAATGAATAAACAGCACACCTTTCAGGAAACTAGCTAACTAGAACATATTACTCTGGTACTTTTCCACAGGGGAAGGTGCCTTAAATTACCTAAGGTGACCTGCAACAGGCTTGGGAGGGTGCTCATGCTATCCCTTTAAGAGCCAGAGGGAGCATGTGTGCATGCCCCACAGGCAGCGATAGGCATAGCCGGCAATAAGTAGGCCTCAGCCTGCAGATGGGAGGCACAGGAACAGGAGAAGGAGATGCCAGCAGAGCCCTGGAAGAGAGAAATGGTTGAGCAAGGCGGCGGCTGGGCCCACCAGCAGGAGAGGAGAGGCGGTGGAAACAGACTCCTGCCATAACAATCTGGGCTGGAAGTCAGTTTCTCCATTCATTTCTTTAGCCCCTTAGTGACCACCCATACTCCTTTTTACAGTGGTCCCTAAGGGGCCTTAGGCTGGGCTGCCGATTTTTTACGGTGGCCCAGTTTAAGCATTGCACGGGTCCCCCTGCTCTAAAAATCCAGACCGGCAGGCTATTTAACATTTTACATGCCGCAGTCAATGGCGCCCGCTGCATGTAAAGTGCTGACAGAGGGAGCGGACAAATTCGATTGCAGGGTGCCGATGTATGTGAAGGCTGGCTGGGGTCTCGTGTAGGCCACAGACCAGAGAGGCGCAGCCTGCTGGTCAAAGTCAGAATAGCACTGATAATAAAATGCAATGGACTATAGGGATAATGCATTGCATTTTAAAATCAGTCAGAATGTTGCCTGTTATAGTCTCCTTGTGGGACTATTAAGTGGTAAAAAAAAACGTTTAAAAAAAACACACTTATTTAATAAAAAAAATCCATAATTTTTTTTTTCCATTAATAAAATACGCTTTTCAATGAAAAAAATGGCAACAAAAAATCTCCCTTATATGTTTATTATTGCCGCGTCCGTAACAACCCAGACTACATAAATATCATGTAAATTATCCCCAGGAACTCGGACACTACAGTAGATATAGTGATATCAAGATATTTTTATTGATTTTCTTTGCAGGCATCTCTAAGTGATAATGTGACGTTTTTTAAAAACAAGTTGCCAAAGAGGAATAAGAGGTGGATGAGTAAAACCTGTAGAGCTAGTAAGCATGTGTGTCCACATCCCTCATGGGATTGGAAGCCACAACTCTAGCACCCACACAATCAGGACAAGAGTGCCACGCCTGCTTTCTTGATGTAAATTATCCACTATGGTGATCACCGTAAAAAAGACAGAATTGCTAATTTATTCTTAGTTGCCACCGAAAAAAACTTAATAACAAGAGATCAAAAAGCGCAATTTACTCCAAAATGATACTAATGAAAAATACAAGTTGTCCCGCAAAAATCAAGCCCTTACACAACTCCATAGAAATAAAAATAAAAATGTTATGGGTCTTGGGAAGTGGCAATGCAAAAAAAAAATTTTCTTAAAAAAAAAAGGGATTTTATTGCAAAAAAGTTGTAAAACAAAAAAAAAACTATATGCTTTTGGTATCACTGTAATCGAAGTGACCCAAAGAATAAAGATATTATGTTATTTATACCGAAAACGCCATAAAATGTATAATGTAAAAACGCATTGGCAGTATTGCTGTTTTTCCCATCTCTCTCTCAGAAAGAGTTAATAAAAGTTAATCAGAAAGTTATGTGTACCTCAAAATGGTGTCATTAAAAACTACAAGTTGTCCCACAAAAAACAAGCCCTCATAAAGCTATATAGACAGAAAAATAAAAAAGTTATAGCTCTTGGAACGCGACGTTGAAAAAAGGAAGAAAAACGCTTGGTCAGTAAGGCCCAAAACAGGCTGGTCACTAAGGGATTAGCATACAAACGGGGCACTAATCTGCATGACAAACTTATTAAGACCCACATAGGTGATGTTAGCAGAGGGGGCCAGACCTATCTGAAGACCAGAAAGACAGGGAATTTCCCATGTTTGGGTTGCTGTAATTGGGGGAACATGCTAAAAGGGAACATTTTTGTTCACCCATACAGTGGCAAGAAATTTAACATTACACAATATTACACGTGCCGGTCTAGGTTTGTCATTTACATGATTGTTTGCCCCTGCAGTTTGATCTATGTGGGAGAAACGACCATGGAAATTAGGGAGCATATCAACAAACACAAAAGTACCATAAGGAAAAAAAATGCTAGAAAAGCCGGTGGCTAAACTTTTCATTGATTGTGGACACTCTGTCAGCCAACTGAGATTTCGGGTCATCGACTCTGTTCAGGTTCCCAAGAGAGGTGGGGATAGGGAGCGCATGTTGAGAAAGAAAGAGTTAAAATGGATCTTTACATTACAATCCCTACAACCTCAGGGACTCAACATTGAATTTAATGTAAACAGTGTAGATAGGTAGAATAGCCTCATATATTGCTGTCTGATTCAGTATATTATGTTTTTATACGGTATTTTAAGGTATACTTTTTACACCTTTTTTGCACTCAAATCATCTGTCCCCTTTGGGGTAGAACTTTTTATTATGGTCACTAGCTCCATATATATATATATATATATATATATATATACTGGTACTCATTGTTCCATCCATTGCCTTTTTTTTTTCCTTAAAGCCGATGTCTATTGACAATTTGATCTTAATTTATCCATCATAAGTTATGTATTGATATGAAAGTAACCTTTATCTGATGTGTATTAGATAATTCATCTAGCTTCCTATGATATGATCAGGTGTGTGTGAGACATATTTTTTGTCCCCATCTACATATTGGTGGCTGGAGATACTAGATATATACAAGGTTTACATGCTTTCTTTATGTTATGGTCGATCTAAAACCTTGCGCCTGTCATGTGACGGTCATGTGGGCCAATGACGCGCTACGCACGTGACTTGGTATGCGTGCGCTGATTGGCTATATGCGGTGTGGCTACTGGATTAGGTGCGGCTGCATCCTTGATTTCTCTGACGGCGGCACGCCCACATCAAGACGTGGTGACGTCACTGACATGCGCAATAGGTTTGTTGAGACCTGGGATATTAACATGGCTGAGGTAATCGGATGGTATTCACTGAGATATCAGGTATACATTGTTTTTATTATTAACCATAGACAGCCTGATTGGAGCTCAGGCCGTTTTAATTGTTACACATGTGTTGGTTCGATTGAGCCCTTAGCTGATTGGCTCTACTATGTCGCAGGAGTGGTCACTTTGGTGTATATACAGTACAGACCAAAATTTTGGACACACCTTCTCATTCAAAGAGTTTTCTTTATTTTCATGACCATGCAAATTGTAGATTCACACTGAAGGCATCAAAACTATGAATTAACACATGTGGAATTATATACATAACAAACAAGTGTGAAACAACTGAAAATATGTCATATTCTAGGTTCTTCAAAGTAGCCACCTTTTGCTTTGATTACTGCTTTGCACATTCTTGGCATTCTCTTGATGAGCTTCAAGAGGTAGTCCCCTGAAATGGTTTTCACTTCACAGGTGTGCCCTGTCAGGTTTAATAAGTGGGATTTCTTGCCTTATAAATGGGGTTGGGACCATCAGTTGCGTTGAGGAGAAGTGAGGTGGATACACAGCTGATAGTCCTACTGAATAGACTGTTAGAATTTGTATTATGGCAAGAAAAAAGCAGCTAAGTAAAGAAAAACGAGTGGCCATCATTACTTTAAGAAATAAAGGTCAGTGAGTCAGCCGAAAAATTGGGAAAACTTTGAAAGTAAGGGCTATTTGACCATGAAGGAGAGGGATGGGGTGCTGCGCCAAATGACCTGGCCTCCACAGTCACCGGACCTGAACCCAATCATCAAGATGGTTCGGGGTGAGCTGGACCGCAGAGTGAAGGCAAAAGGGCCAACAAGTGCTAAGCATCTCTGGGAACTCCTTCAAGATTGTTGGAAGTCCATTTCAGGGGACTACCTCTTGAAGCTCATCAAGAGAATGCCAAGAGTGTGCAAAGCAGTAATCAAAGCAAAAGGTGGCTACTTTGAAGAACCTAGAATATGATATATTTTCTGTTGTTTCACACTTGTTTGTTATGTATATAATTCCACATGTGTTAATTCATAGTTTTGATGCCTTCATAGTCATGAAAATAAAAAAAACTCTTTGAATGAGAAGGTGTGTCCAAACTTTTGGTCTGTACTGTATGATTGCCCACTTTTTTTGTATCTGTATACTTGATAAAGGCTACTGCGTAGCCGTAACGCCGTATCTCTTTGTGTGTGCACTTTTGGCTCCCAATAAATAGTCACACCGGATATGCTGCTGTGAACTTTTTTGCTATCTACTACTGTTCCTGGGACTACTGTGGATCTGTGGTCCTATCGCGGCTGGTGCATTCCGGTTTGGTCGAGAGGTCTATTTGTGCTGCTCTGCAACTTTTTTTTTTATCCCACATATTATATAAGGGATTATTAATTGGTGTTCTTATCAGACTACTTTACGCAATCAAATGTTGTTCCTGATATTCACTGTTTTGTCCTTCAGTTCCTCCTGTTCCCCCCTACTGGATCTCCTTTGATTTGTTCTATGGAGTATCATTAGTCAGTGAGTACAAGACCTTTAAAAATCTGGAAATTGCATCTCTTGTCAGATGGCAAGCTAAGTGGAATGTTTCTAAGACATTAAATACATCTATTGACTCTTCTGGACTGCGTGGGTCTGATTACTGCTTTAAAACCTCTACCAGTTCTTTATATTCATTGATTTAAGTTTTATGCCTATGCTAATCACTTACACTTTATATTATTAATGGATGTACAATTACCAATACTTTATGAGCAATTTCTCTCACAATATGAACATTCTCTGCTTGGATTAAATAAGATCTGCTTGGAGGTACAGTATGTGTTTAAATAAAGGTAACCATTTTGAATTAGGACATATTTATTTCTGCATTTTTAAATACTGAAGGTGCACATATACAGGTTAAATTTATTTATAAAAAAAAATAGAAAAATTATCATTTTCTAAATTTGATCTGTAAGAGATCGGGTGCTGCCAGGCAGCAGGGGGAAGTCATGTACACAGTTCGTAGTACGATGGTTTGAAACCTCTTTTTCATGCAGCCCCCTACATTATGAAGTAGACAATATCATATACTGTAAGCAGTAATACAAGGCCTTATATTTGTTCTCTCCACAGAACTGCCAGCAGCACTCAGGCACCTGAACCTGCTCTTGAAGTGGCCCCGGAACCAGCCACCACCACCAGCCCTCCTGTCCGTCATACACCTGTTCGGGTCAATCCGGATCCCCTACTGGGTCCCTCTTTTCAGCGTACGGTCTCACATTGGGGACAAAATGTGAAAGCTATGCTGAATAGCAGGACATCCGGTAGGAGCCGTCGGGAGGACTATGGGGACCTTGTAGAGATGGTTTCCGATGCTCTAGAAGTTTTTGCAGATGAGATGCATTGAGCGTTAGATGATTTGGCACGCCGAGTGGAGGGGGCGGAGTCGGTGTGTCAACTCACAGCGAACGAACATTACCTGCAAACTTTAGTCCCCCGAATGGACCAAATGACTCCTGAGCAGGTGCATGAGACAGAGGGGATATGATAGAAACTTTTAAATACATAAAGGGAATCAACAAGGTAAAAGAGGAGAGAATATTTAAAAGAAGAAAAACTGCTACAAGAGGACATAGTTTTAAATTAGAGGGGCAAAGGTTTAAAAGTAATATCAGGAAGTATTACTTTACTGAGAGAGTAGTGGATGCATGGAATAGTCTTTCTGCAGAAGTGGTAGCTGCAAATACAGTGAAGGAGTTTAAGCATGCATGGGATAGGCATAAGACCATCCTTCATATAAGATAGGGCCAAGGGCTATTCATAGTATTCAGTATATTGGGCAGACTAGATGGGCCAAATGGTTCTTATCTGCCGACACATTCTATGTTTATATGTTTCTATGAGTTCAAAAGTTTGATGGAGAACGGGTCGTTGGAAATTTTGCACCGCCCCCCATCCACCACCTACCCCCATCCCACTCTTTTCAACCTGCCCCCAACCGCCAACCTTCCCATTTCCACTATCCGTCCCTTTCCCAACCCCCCGAGCATGGGTACAATCTGCCATCTTTCTCTTCCACACCTTCTCCTCCTCACTATCAGGCTCCAACTTATTTTCCTACTCCTTCTTCTACACATGCTCGGGAACAATCCAGTTCCGACCCTTCCACTCTCTACACCCCCAGAATTCCTCCTGCATATTTTCCTGCGGCCCGTCGTTTTCAGTCCTCAACAGAAGACAGGGGGGCTACTGCTGCCGATTCGCGTACGTCCACCCCTCAACACTCCACCTCCCCTCGTTTTTCAAATTTATGGTTTTATCATTTTATTTATTTATTTTTTGGTTAAATTAAAATAATATTTATTTATGTAAAAAATAAATATGTTTTCTTTACATTACTGTGTGTATTTTCTTTATTTCTATATCAACTGTGTCCACTCCAGCTGTGGGGTATGTAGAGTTTCTTAATTAAAAAAATTGTTTAATAGGAATTTTATTTTTCCCACGCCTGAAGTCCCAAAAGTAGGAAAATATTTGATGTAGAACAATCAATAACGGGCTTTCTTAAAGCTCCTTATTGATCAGATTCTGGCTGATTGGCTCATGAACAAGCAAAAGCATGTTCAACAGCCAATCTGGTGCAAATCCACATGAACCCTTGTGGGAGTCACGGTACATGTGAATCGGCCTCATCAACAATTGAATTAACTAGAGAGAAAAAAAAATTATATTTTGCTCTTTAGCAAAGTTGAAGCTGGCACAGAAAGTAGCGTCATTACCACGAGGGACAGGAAAGGAACATAATGCTGTCAGTTTTTGTCCGGGTTCAGAGCCAAATATGGAACTGCACCCAGCCAAAGAACTCAGCAGTTCAAGCTGTAATGCTCTCCCTTGCCATGCGTTGGATCATGCGGAGAAAGGGTTGACAATAACACACTGCTTGTCGGAGAATTCCTACAAACAGTGTGTTTGAATATTTCATAGTCTGTGAACGCTGTAGCCATGTCATAGCATGTTGACAGGCTATGACAGGGCTACAGCTAGCCCAATAGTGCATGTGATGCCACGGCAATCACAGATGGACGCAGGCCTACATCTGGCAGCACTATGGAGAACACAGTATGTGTTTTTCCCTAATGACAATACCCTGGCTGGTTAACTATAAAAAGTTGAAGACAGGTGTAATAAATTAAACATTTTTTATTTAATATACGAGAAAACATTAAAAACATTTACAAAACATTATTCTGCCAATTTACTTTACCCGCATCAGAAACAAAGTAATCGGCAAAACTGTCCCTCATTCTAGCAACAGCGAGGGTTGAGCGATATGAAAAATGTTGCATCCTGGTGAGTGTACAATCAACCTCTTGCGGGTCCAGGCGCAGTGGTTCCTCAGATAAAAAATAGCTATGTAGAACTACACAAGCCTTCACTACATCGTCTATGGTTTCCACTTTGTGGTTAATGGCTTTGTTGAGAATACGCCATTTGGCAACTAGAATGCTAAAGGCGCACTCCGCCAGTCGTCTAGCTCGTGTCAGTCTATAGCTATAAATACGCTTTGTAGAGTTCAAGTCATGGCTGGAGTATGGCTTTATAAGGTTCTCACACATTTGGAACGCATCGTCCTCTACTACGACAAATGGCATGGGAGGTCCATCTGTACCTGGCAACGGTCTTAGAGGTGGTAATCCAAATTGCTTAGAATATAGGAGGTGTCCCATAGAGGAGGTTTTGAAAGCCATCGAGTCATTTTTCCGTCCATACGCTCCGATGTCAACTGCAACAAATCGATAATCCGCATCTGCAATGGCCATTAAGATAATGGAGAAATATTTTTTGTAATTAAAAAATTCAAATCCACTTCCAGAAGGTTTAACAATCCTAATATGTTTACCATCCACAGCTCCTACACAATTAGGGAATTGGCTTGTTTCCATGAACTTGTCTGCTATTTGAAGCCACCATTCTGTTGTTGGATGTGGTATGAAATCCTCAAGCAATACCACCCACAATGCACGACAAGTATCTGTGACTACTCTGGAGATTGTAGAAATTCCAATGCGATATTGGTAATGTAAAGATGTCAGACTTTCTCCAGTAGCAAGAAACATTTGAAAAAAGAATACAACACTATCTAAAAAGGACAAATCTTTCACCTTATTGTCACCATTAGCCGCTCTGCCGGGGAAATGGCCCTTCTGTAGCGGGTATCCTGTCTTTCGATGCTAGATGAAATGCGCTGCAGGAGCTGGTCATAACTGTCAACCGTCATGCGCATATAATTTATAAATATTTCTGGATTTAAACGCAGCTCCAAATACAGTACTGAAAAAAACCCTCTGGTCATCCGTTTGGAACGTATAGGGTGTATCCAATACCGGCGTCTTCTTTCCTGGTCTCGTCTTCTCCATCTCGCTTCCAGGATTAGAAACCTCAATCGCAGACGCAAGTGTGCAGGCAACATGCTTCCAAAATACAATGAGCCTGAATGGAGGTACCTGCTTTAATTGTCCTTCAAAGTGGGTGGACTCTGTGAGACACACCTTTTAATAAAAAAAATTGATCTGCTGAACGGAAGCCAAATCGGAGGCAAATGAAAAGAATGAATCCAATTTACAGGCGGATCCGTTTAAACGGATACGTTAAAAAGGTCCCCGTATGCTTCCGTATAGCAATTCTTAAGACAGATCAGTTTTAAACGGATCCGTGAAACGCCAGTGTGAAAGTAGCCTTATTCAGCCGCAATTGAGTACATTCTGTTCAGTCAATCATTTCAAGGAGCAGTTATCCTTTTTATTGTGAATCTTGTCAAATTGGACAAAAAAGGAGATTACATTCAAAAAATCTTATCCGGCATCTCTTTTTTCCAAAAAATTCTTAATATCGCTCCGTTCACGTCCAATTTTCTGTTAAAACAAATAATCAAAGGATCAAAAAGAATTAACCCTGAAAAAAACAGAACCAAACCATTACATTTAGAATTTTTACAGAAATTCGTTAAATACCTATCAGCCATTTGCTCATCTCCTTATGAGACATGCCTTTTTAAAGCGGCCTTTATACTTTCCTTTTTCGGTGCACTTCGCATCAGTGAATTTACAGCTGCAAACAGAACAACAAAAGTACCATTATTAATTAACGACTTATTAATTTATCCAAGAAGAATCAAAATTTTCTTAAAAAGATCCAAAACTGACCAACAAGGTAATGGAATTTGGTTTAGTTTGAATAAAATTCATTTATCCACAATATGTCCTGTTCAGGCATTAAAAGATTGGTTAATTACCAGGTCTAAATTAGCTGGTCCACTTTTCATGCACGCAGATAGATCCCCTTTATTTAAGTTCCAATTCAATTTCATACTGTCTAAATGTAAAAAACTATTCGAATTACATAAAGAAAAGATTTCTGCCCATTTGTTTCGAATTAAAGCTGCAACGCTTACAAAATAGGACTTAAATCGAACACCATAAAAAAGATAGGTAGATGGAATTCTAGCAGATATGGGTACATTAGACCTAAATTGTTGTTTTGATCTCTTTCAGATTGTCTGGATAATAGGAAACAAACTCATTTCTTCAGCCAATAAACGTTCTTCAATAAAATTCAAATCAAATAATTTTGTTTTAGGAAGCAATGTTATTGTATTTTGGAAAGGTATTGTTGACCTTCGTCTAAGGAACATTTATTTTGTTTGTTTTTCAGCATCTAAAGTTTGGCCTGTACCTAATTAGTTAATTTTACATGTTGGTTCCAACGATGTAGGCAAAATTAGCACACATGTATACATAAATGAATTAACAAACATAGTATTTAAAATTCAATCTCTTTTTCCACAATCAAAATTAGCTTTTTCTGGAATAGTACCCATATGGGATTGGAACTCAAACAATTTGGGCTTTTTGAATTTTTTTAAATATGTATAAACAATGGGGTAATAGTCACTCTCTGAGTGGACTAGGTATTTATTAATTGTTGGTAATACCTAACGTTGTTAGTAGATTATTGCAGTTTACTTTGAATGGTTATTGAGTAACAGACACCGTGGCCAATTAGAATCCATTAATAAAACTTAATTATTAATTTCGAGTGGATGTTTATTTTGAGTTATCACACTTAGATATTACTAATTGGAGTTTATGACACCATGATGAGACCTTGTTTGCGGATGCAAATAAGGGGGGACATGGTGTCATGACCCCCCACTATTTACATGTGCAAGTGTTATATTTATCGGTATTACTTACCTGGTAACAGATGTGAATGGAGCAGTCTAAAGTAATCATGAAGGTGAAGGAACAGCTTAATTGGAGGATGGATCAACAGTCAATCTAGTGGATACCTATAAAAGAGGACATGTCAGTTGCTTAGCACTCACGTAAGTGGCAGCAATGAATCCCCCTCCCCCACCCCTTTTCTTTAATGTCATGGTGTTAAGTATGGGGTAATAGTCACTCTCTGGGTAATAGTCTCTGAGTGGACTATGTATTTATTAATTGTTGCTAATACCTAACGTTGTTGGTAGATTATTGTAGTTTACTTTGAATGATTATTGGGTAACATTAGACACCGTGGCCAATTATAATCCATTAATAAAACGTAATTATTAATTTTGAGTGGTTTATTTTGAGTTATTACACTTAGGTATTACTAATTGGAGTTTAGGACACCATGAGCTGAGCTTAGAGAGAGACGTAGGTAAAGTTTTGCAGAAAGCTTTTAATTGTAGAATACTGTATAGGGAGAGTGCAGGGACCATGCAGGGACAATGTGGGGAGATTGTAGGGAGAGTTTTTAGGCACTGTAGGGATAGCATAGGGAGACTGCAGGGACAGTGCAGGTTGAGTGTAATCACTGTGTGCATCTTGTATACCTACTGCCACAATCCCAGCTAATCTGTTAGTTTATATATTACTAAATTATTGTATCTCAGTACTAAGGGTGATCTAATATATCGCCATCTGCATCTTGTTGAACTGCTGACACACAGTATTTGCAGTTAATCTCTTATTTTATATATTGAATTACTGTGCCTCAGTATTAAAGGACAGTCTAATGTGTTGCCGTCTGCATCTTGTTCAACTGCTGTCACATTCCTAGTTAATCTGTTAGTTTATACATAAAATGACTGTGCCTGAGTATGAAAGGATGGTCTAATACAGTATGTCGCCGTCTGCATCTTGTTGAACTGCTGATTTAATCCCTGTTAATCTTTTAGTTGATATATAGAATTACTGTGAATCAGTATTAAAGGGCGGTTTAATATATTGCAGTCTGGTTGGAGAAGTGGATTTGCAACTTCTTCTTCTTCTTGTGTCACTCCGGTAATGCCCCATGACCATTTCTCTCTTTCCTTTTAACAGTTCGTTGGATCCAACTGCTTATCTTTTGGGGGGATAAGTTTTACTATTTAACTCCTTAAGGACACAGCCTTATTTCAAATCATGATTGAGATATAATTGGATTACGTTCACCTATAAACACTAATCACTGGACAACTGAACGTTTGTGTAGTTGTATACTTAAAATGTTAAACTTTATTAGTATACCCTAAAATATAGAACAGGAGTAATATCCAAGAGAAACTTATGTTCACAATAGGGGTTATCCCTTGTATAGCACTAGCTCCGGCCAGTAATTAATCCCACCCCGTTCACTTATATGGGTACATGAAGGGAATATGTAACTGCCGGACACCAGCTAGCAAGTAGATAGACCCCTATCAATTGTGGAGCATCCACCAAGGATTTGATGTGATACTTCCACAAATAAATCAACAGAAACCGAGCACTGAGAGGGGGAGGGGGATTGTTTGTAGTAATACAGAGAAGCGTGGGTAATGGTGCTGGCTGCAGTAATATTCAGAGCATTATTGTGTGCTCATTCTGCATAGCCACCCAGAAGTCCACAGCTACTCCTGTTACTTCCCCTAGTAAGATCACCCTCTCACAGATACTTCAGTGCCCGGGACGGCACATCGCCCTATACCTTGTCGCTAAAGTCTGTCTATGTCTATATGTTGCCCATTAACTGCTCGACGTGTTTCTTAACACCAATCATCAGGAGCTGGGGCTACGACACACAACACTTAACAGACAAACACAGAGCGCTGCCCCTCTCAGTTGTGGAGGCGGCAGCATCGGCGCTAGGATGGCCGTGACGCGGGTGCCGGGAACAGCTGTTTAAGTCACCTAGGCCACTCCCATCGAAGGCGGAGATTATCCCTAAGGCGGCCTATCAGAAGGCTAGATGTGCGGTTGCGTAACAAGCCACCACCCCTGTGTTAGCCGCCCCACTCCAGGGACGAAACATCCGAATTGTCAACACACCAAAGGTAACAGGAATTCTTTGGCGATTATTTAAAAGGCAAGAAGACGTCATACTGCAACGAAGCACACTAGAAGCAAAATTAGTAATGTTAACTACATCACATCATATTTATCAAAACCTAGTAACACTGAGTCCTCTGCACCCCCCAACATACACAGTATGAGGAGGGCTAACCGAGGCTGATGGATGAATAAAGTGGGAGGGATAGGTACGGATACAACAGTAAATGAGCACCACACAGATTGCTGTTAATAGCTATGGTGGAACAATAACCAGACTAACAGCTACAGAAGGCACATATTGGGACCATATCAGATGAAGCAGGCAAAAGAGATAAATTCATTAAGCCCCTTCAGATGCACTGTCTGTAACCGAAAAGTCCACTGTGCTTCCTTCTGTAATACTCTTTTGTCATGATCACCACCTCTCACAGGTCTCCTTACTATTTTGATTCCCTGGAAATGCATAGAATTCAAGTCATTATCATGAGCTGAGGCAACGTGACGTGCAATGGGAGTGTCAGCACCCTTACGAATGTCATTTAAGTGCTCCCCGATCCGTCTCCGAAATTCTCGGATCGTTTTTCCAACATACTGCATCCCGCATTTGCAGGTTGCTAAATATACGATGCCTCGGGTCTTACAGTTGATAAATGACCTGATTGAGTATTGTTTTTGCGTGACAGTACTGGTAAAGCTGTTCCCAGTCTGAATCACATCACATGCCACGCAGCCACTGCAGCGAAAAGTGCCCATGGGTCTAGTCCCTAGCCAAGTAGATTCCACAGGGGATTGATATAGGCCGTGCACCAACCTATCACGAAGGTTTCTCCCCCTGCGATATGTAATACTCGGCTCATCACCTACAAGGTGACCCACATCTGGGTCTGATTGTAGAATTCCCCAGAATTGAGCAAGAGTAGCTTGAACTGCTTCATGGGCATCATCAAAGGTTGCGATGATACAGATTTTCTCATCCTCCAGTGTTTTCGCCCGTGGAACCAGCAAAGTGTTGCGGTCAGCTGCTAACGAGTGCTGATGTGCCTTAGCCAGCACATGTTGTGGATACCCTCTCCTACGAAATCTCTGTTGAAGATCTTTAGCTGCCACCAAATAGTCTGCCACCCTGGAACAGTTGCGCCGCAACCGCAGATATTGTCCCTTAGGGATACCCTTTTTAAGGGGCCCCGGATGGCAACTGTCCCATTGGAGCAGACTGTTGGTGGCAGTCTTCTTACGGAAGAGACGGGTCCCTAAACAGCCATCCTGATCTTTAAAGACTGTCAAATCCAGGAAATCGATCTTGTCATCATGGATCTCAGAGGTGAAAAAGAGTCCCATTTCATTATCATTTAGTACCCGTACAAAGTCAACAAACTCTGACTTGCTCCCTGTCCACAAGATGAACACGTCGTCAATAAAGCGAAGCCATAAATTGACGTATCGTGTCCAACTGCCATTATCATCCGTGAAAACAACCTCCTTCTCCCACCAGCCCAGGTAGAGGTTAGCGAACGTGGGGGCACACGGGCTCCCCATCGCCACCCTCCTGAGCTGGTGGTAGATCCGGAGGTCAAAGAGAAAAATGTTGTTTTCAAGGATGAACTGGAGTAGCTGTAAAATGAACTCATTGTGCGGCCACAGATGTGTTCCTCGCTGCTTGAGGAAATCACCCACAGCTCTACACCCCTTATCATGGGGTATAGAGCTGTAGAGGGCCTCCACATCCAAGCTGGCCAACAGAATATGCCCATCAGTTTGAATACCCTCCAGTTTTTGAATCACCTCCATTGAGTCACGTATGTACGATGGAAGAGAGAGTACAAACGGACGCAAGATCATATCGACATAAGTGCTGATACCATGTGTCAGACTATCAATCCCAGACACTATAGGTCTTCCTTTGAGGGGGAACACCCCTTATGAACCTTTGGGAGGTTGTAGAAGCAGGGCATCTGCGGATGTTTGGGGAGTAGATACGCATATTCGTATGGAGAACCTCCAGGGGGTTCTCATCCAATACACGATAGCAGTGCTTGTCCTTCAAGATCTTTAAACACATCTCTCTGTATTTCTCCACCCCCAAAACAACCACATTTCCCCCCTTATCTGAGGGTTTAATCACTATAGAGGGATCCCCCTCTAAGGATAATAATGCCTCAGTCTCTGCCTTAGATAGATTAGGGTTCATCCTTCTCCCTCCCTCAATAGATCTAAGTTGGTCAGTCACAATCTTCAAGAATATATCCATCGCTGTGTGATCTCCTAATGGAGGATTTTTCGTAGATGGGAATTTTAGTTCAGTAAAAGGCCCCCCCCCATTTGTCTGTCACCCTCCTCCATCATTGTCGCTAGTAGATGTACGTCTGGTAGTTCATCAATATCAATCCCTAGCTCGACGCATTGTTGCCTGTCATGGGTGGAGAAGAATTTTTTCCACTTTAATTTCCTGACAAATAAGGTCAGGTCCTTCACCCATCTGAATTCATCAAAGGAGCACGTGGCTACAAATGAAAGGCCCCTTTTAAGCACCTGCATCTCAGATGCATTAAGGGGTCGCTGTGAAAGATTCAGATGGAGTTGTAGCCGGACGCATATCAGAAACTTCTATCATAGGAGAATGCCTAATTTGTTTTCTCACTACTGATTTTTTCTGTCCCTTAGACCATAGGCTGGTGGTCCCTGGGGGGCCCCTAAAAAACTTCCTCGATTACGGGGTCTCCTACCCCTACCACCTCTTCCCCTACTTCTTCCCCTACCTGATGAAAAAATAGGAAACTGTTGAGGGGGATATGGAATACCTTCACCTTCAGTTTCGCCCTCTGAGGAAGAGGGTTCAGTCTCCAGCCTTATTTCACCTTAAGGACCAGGCCATTTTTTGCAAATCTGACCAGTGTCCCTTTAAGTGGTGATAACTTTAAAACTCTTTGACTTATCCAGGCCATTCTGAGATTGTTTCTTCGTCACATATTGTACTTCATGACACTGGTAAAATTCATTTTTATTTATAAAAAAAATAGCAAATTTACCAAACATTTTGAAAAAAAATTGCAAATTTCCAAGTTTCAATTTCTCTACTTCTATAATACATAGTAATACCTCCAAAAATAGTTATTACTTTACATTCCCCATATTTCCACTTCATGTTTGGATCATTTTGGGAATGACATTTTAGTTTTTGGGGCCGTTACAAGGCTTAGAAGTTTAGAAGCAAATCTTCAAATATTTCAGAAATTTTCAAAAACCCAATTTTTAGGGACCAGTTCAGGTCTGAAGTCACTTTGTGAGGCTTACATAATAGAAACCACCCAAAAATGACCCCATTCTAGAAACTACACCCCTTAGGTATTCAAAACTGATTTTACAAACGTCGTTAACCCTTTAGGTGTTCCACAAGAGTTAATGTCAAATGGAGATAAAATTTCAGAATTTAGATTTTTTGGCAAATTTTCCATTTTAATAAAAAAATTTCAGTAACAAAGCAAGGGTTAACAGCCAAACAAAATGCTGTATTTATTGCCCCGATTTTGTAGTTTGCAGAAACACCCCTCAAGGTATTCAAAACTGATTTTACTAACTTTATTAACCCTTTAGGTGTTGCACAAAAGTTATTGGCAAATGGGGATGAAATTTGCGAATTTAAATTTTTGGGCAAATTTTCAATTTTAATCCATTTTTTCCAGTAAGAAATCAAGGGTTAACAGCCAAACAAAATTCTCTATTTATTGCCCCGTTTCTTTATTTTGCAGAAACACCCCATATGTGGCCGTAAACTACTGTACGGGCACACGGTAGGGCGTAGAGGGAAAGGTGCGCCGTGTGGTTTTTGGAAGGTAGATTTTGCTGGACTGGTTTATTTACTCCATGTCCCATTTGAAGTTCCCCTGATGCACCCCTAGAGTAGAAACGCCATAAAAGGGACCCCATTTTGGAAACTACGGGATAAAGTGGCAGTTTTGTTGGGACTATTTTTAGGGTACATATGATTTTTTGTTTATCTATATTACATTTTTGTGAGGTAAGGTTACTAAAAATAGAAATTCTGAAATTTAATCTCCATATGCCAATAACTCTTGTGGAACACCTAACGACGTTTGTAAAATCAGTTTTGAATACATTGAGCGGTGTAGTTTCCTAGATGGGGTCGCTTTTATGGAGTTTTTACTCTAGGGTGCATCAGGGGGGCTTCAAATGGGACATGGTGCCCAAAAAAAAAAGGCCATCAAAATCTGACTTCCAGAAACTATACAGCGTTCCTTTCCTTCTGCGCCCTGCCGTTTGATCATACAGCAGTTTACGACCACATATGGGGTGTTTCTGTAAACTGCAGAATGAGGGTAATAAATATTAAGTTTTGTTTGGCTGTTAACCCTTGCTTTGTTATAGGAAAAAAAAATATATTAAAATAGAAAATTTGCCCAAAAATTGCTTTTTTGGCACCATTTTCAGTTAGTTTTTACCGTGTTCATCTGAGGGGTTAGGGAGGGGGTATTTTTTATAGAGCAGATTCTTACGGACGCGGCGATACTTGATATGTCTACTTTTTTATTTATTTATTTATTTATGTTTTACACTATATTATCTTTTTATAAACAAAAAAAAACATTATAGTATCTCCATAGTCTAAGTGTCATATTTTTTTTGTTTTTAGCCGATTATCTTAGGTAGGGGCTCATTTTTTGTGGGGTGAGAGGACGGTTTTATTGGCACTATTTTGGGGGGCATATGACTTTTTGATCGCTTGCTATTACAATTTTTGTGATGTAAGGTAAAAAAAAATACCTTTTTTTGCACCGTTTTTTTTTTACAGTATTCATCTGAGGGGTTGGGGGGGAGTATTTTTATACAGCAGATTCTTACGGAAGTGGCAATACCTAATATGATACCTTTTTTATTTATTTTAGTTTTACAAAATAATATTTTTGAAAAATTTTTTTGGGTTTTAGTGTCTCAAGTCTGAGAACTAGTTTTTTAT
Source organism: Bufo bufo (assembly GCF_905171765.1). Lineage (NCBI taxonomy): Eukaryota > Metazoa > Chordata > Amphibia > Anura > Bufonidae > Bufo > Bufo bufo. The sequence continues at coordinate 354,528,785 of NC_053393.1, forward strand.
CCAATTGTCAGTGGCTAAACTGGGATATAAATTTAGTACTCCATGGAAGTGTGGTACTCCCTGAAGCAACCTGAAAAATGCAGAGGCCCGGATGATTGGGGCACGTGTCACACTGAGTAGTGGTGTCCTTCCGTATCCCCCTCCTGTGACACACTCTTCACCTTTTTTAGGTCCATCTCTTCTTTCCAGTATGGGGGACCACACCTGGAAAGTGTTGGCCAGGGATGATCTGGGCGCCTCCAGTTCCCGAGGTACTCCGGCCTGCTCTTTCCCGGTCAGAAAAGATCAGGGCCTTGAGGACTGCCTCATAGAACTGAAGGAATGTCCCTGTGTTGCCAGCGCTCCGGGACAGCACAAAAGAGTTGTACAAGGCAACCTGTACCATGTAACATACATAGTAACATAGTAACATAGTACATAAGGCCGAAAAAAGACATTTGTCCATCCAGTTCGGCCTGTTATCCTGCAAGTTGAACCAGAGGAAGGCAAAAAAAAAAAAAAATGTGAGGTAGAAGCCAATTTTCCCCACTTTAGGGGAATAAAAATTCCTTCCCGACTCCAATCAGGCAAGTAGACCGCAACTTTTCTGTACCATGCCCGGGTTTTGCGCATGGCGTTATATGGCTGGAGGACTTGATCAGAGAGATCAACTCCTCCCAAATACCGATTGTAGTCGACGATACAATCGGGCTTGAGGACCGTTGCCGCGGTACCTCGCACAGGGACAGGGGTGATGCTGTTACCATGAATTGTGGACAGTACAAGGACATCCCTCTTGTCCTTATATCTGACCAGCAACAGGTTTTTACTGGTAAGTGCACGGGTCTCACCCCTGGGGATAGGTACCTGGAGGGGGTAGGTAGGGAGGCTGCGTTGATTTTTCCGTATGGTCACAGAAGCGGACGTGGATCTGGCGGCGAGGGACTGGAACAAGGGGATACTAGTATAAAAGTTATCCACGTACAGGTGGTAACCCTTATCTAGCAGTGGGTGCATAAGGTACCAGACAAATTTCCCGCTAACACCCAGAGTGGGGGGATATTCTGGGGGTTGAATACGTGAATCTCGCCCCTCGTACACACGAAACTTGTAAGTGTACCCTGAGGTACTCTCACAAAGTTTGTACAGATTCACACCATACCTCGCCTGCTTAGATGGAACATACTGGCGGAAAAGGAGTCTCCCCTTGAAAGCAATGAGAGACTCATCAACCGCCACCTCCCTTCCAGGTACATAGGCCTGTACAAATATGGCCCCAAAGTGATCGATGACCGGCCTGATTTTGTACAGGCGGTCATAGGCAGGATCACATTGGGGGGGACATGCTGCATTATCTGAATAATGCAGGCAATTCCGGATGGCCTCAAACCGGGAGCGTGTCATGGCCATACTGTAAAGTGGGGTCTGGTAGAGGACGTCCCCACTACAGTAATGCCTGACACTAGGTTTCTTGACTAGGCCCATGTGCAGCACGAGTCCAGCCACCGGGCCTAGCCAAAAAAGAGCCCGGGTGTTGAGCATCAAACTGTTGGTCGTACAGGTTTGTTTGCTCCACCATTAGATTTACAAAGTGGTCACTGAAGTGAAGCCCACTGTGGAAATCTGGATTTCTGGTTGCCTACAAAATCAGGAATCACGGGCTCAAAACACTCTGGGGTATACCAGACAAGTTCACCGGCAGGGGGCTCCAGTGGATTTAACTGGTGGGCCGGAAAACTAGTATGAGCCCCAGAGCTGCTCCTACTAGGGTGGGCCACAGGGTCCCTAGCATGGCGGTCCCCTTTCTCCGCCTGGTGGCGTCTCCGCCGCCTTGGGGGCTCATAATCATGGCTAGATGATGAGGAGGACGCGGATGACAAAAGGAAAGTGGGGTCATCCTCGTCCTCACTGGGTCTCTCGGACTCAGAGGCAAGCTGGGCGTATGCCTCCTCGGCCGAGAACATCCGGCAGGCCATAAAGGAGTGTGTGTGTGTGTGTGTGTGCGTGATAAACTTTATTTGGTGTGCGTGTGCGTGGGGGCACGGGTGTTCGTGGACTTACCCTAAACTTAACAGACAAAAAAAAAAGACTAACTAAAAAAAGGCAAAAAATTTGAAAAAATAAAAATAAAAAATTCGAAATCGCTGATCAACCGTCCGAAGTTGATCAGCGGTGGGGTGTGCGATGCGCTAACAGTGGCCGGACGCTAAGAGTGGCGGCCACAGTCAGCGTACGCACAAAAAAATAAATTAAATGCTTGCGCCCCAAAAAAGTTGTGGGGGGGGCAGGGGGGCAAGCTGCAGCACCCCTGGGGGGTCTAGGGTCACACAGCGGTGCTGTGGACCCCAGACACCCGATTTAGGGTGATGTAATCAGAGACGTTTTTTTTTTTTTCTTCCACTAACTTTCCCTGAATATCCCTGCCTAACCTAACCTTTTCTAGCCTTTCCCTAAAAACCTGGGTGGTGCTGGGGCACAGATGGGGTGCTGGATGACGATCCTGAGATTTATGCAGATGGGGTGCTGGCTGGAGATCCGATGCAGCGCTCCTCTCTCCTCGGCTCCCGGACTGAAAAGGAGAAGGAGAGGATCGTTGATGCAATTTGAACTGCCCGTCCGCCCCTACAGCCAATGAGAGCGATCCTGAGAGGTGATGTCACCATCACCTCTCATGATCGCAGGATGGTGATTGGTGGTGTATTATCACACCACCGATCACCATCCTGTTCCAGGTTATGGGGTCCCCAGAGACCCGAATAACCCCGGAAAAGCAGCAAACCGCAGGTCTGAATTGACCTGCGGTTTTCCACGATTGCCTACACAGGGGGGGTCACAGGACCCCCCAGCGCATTGTCCCCAGGTGCCTGCTCAATGATTTGAGCAGGCATCGGGTTACGATCACCGCCTGTCGAGTGACGGTGATCGGAAATAAATAGGACGTACCGGTACTGTCACGGCGGGCGTGCACTCAGTTTAACAGATAACGCACCAACCAGGCTCTGGGCGAGAGACAGGGGAAGGGTCACCTCCTAACTAATCCCTGACCTCTTTCCCTGCACTGCTCAGCCCACCTACAGACCTTTAAGGTAGGTATGAGGTGTCCCCATGCCTGGGCTGACAAAACCCTGAATTCCCTGAGATGGTGAAGTAGGGAAATAGGAGCAGCCTGCTCGCACAGAACCTGGATGGGATAGATGACACAAAACAACCAAACTTGAAATAACACTTATCTTCCTGAGCTGGAGCAGAGAGCCAACCTTCCTTCCTAGCTTCCAAGACCACAATGATTAGTATAATCCGCTCAGGGCACTGGGCTAGTGTGCTAATGACCCCACCCAGTGCACCTGATGAGAGGCGGATCCAGCACGGCTCCAAAACAACCACTAAACTCGTGCTGCTATCCTGGCCGACCTCCGCACCTCGTCAGAGTGGGGCATGACAGTACCCCCCCTTCTACGGGTGACCTCCGGACACCCCGGACCAACCTTATCCGAATGGGACCTATGAACAGGCCTCACCAGTCGGCTGGCATTGACATCCATCGCCGGAACCCACATCCTCTCCTCAGGACCGTATCCCCTCCAGTGCACCAGGTACTGAAGGGAACCCCGAAGAACTTTCGAGTCGAGAATCCTGGAGATCTCAAGCTCCAAGTTTCCCTCGACCAGAACAGGAGGAGGAGGCAATGGCGATGGTTCCACCGGTCTCACATATTTTTTTAGTAAAGACCTGTGGAACACATCATGGATCCTCCAAGTCTGCGGAAGATTCAGCCGAAACCCCACAGGATTGATCACCGCAGAAATTTTATACGGACCAATAAATCTTGGACCCAGTTTCCAAGATGGCACTCTCAATTTGATATTCTTAGTGGACAACCACACCAGATCACCCACACACAAGTCCGGACCAGTCATACGTCTCTTGTCAGCCATTCGTTTATATCTCTCACCCATCCTCTCCAAATTCCCTTGAATCCTCCGCCAGATAGAGGATAAGGCAGAAGAGAATCTCTCCTCCTCTGGCATCCCAGAGGAACCAGACCCAGAAAAGGTACCAAACTGAGGATGGAAACCGTATGCGCCAAAAAATGGCGACTTACCCATGGACTCCTGCCTACGGTTATTCAACGCAAATTCTGCTAAGGACAAGAATGAGGACCAGTCCTCCTGATTCTCAGCCACAAAGCACCTCAAGTAGGTCTCCAGGTTTTGATTAGTACGCTCCGTCTGACCATTCGACTGCGGATGAAAAGCCGAAGAGAATGAAAGTTGAATGCCAAGCCGAGAGCAGAACGCCTTCCAAAACCTGGAGACAAACTGCATGCCCCTATCAGAGACCACATCCGAAGGAATACCATGCAATTTCACAATATTATCCACAAAAATCTGCGCAAGAGTCTTAGTGTTAGGCAGACTCGTTAGTGGTATAAAGTGAGCCATTTTACTGAAACGGTCAACTACCACCAAAATCACTGTTCTCCCGGAGGAACTCGGCAGATCCGTAATAAAGTCCATAGACAAATGCGTCCAAGGACGAGATGGAATAGACAATGGAAGAAGTGAACCAGGCGGTCGAGTATGAGCAACCTTTGACCGAGCGCAGGTTTCACAAGCTGTCACGTAATTCTCAATGCTCTTACGTAACCCTGGCCACCAGAACCTCCGGGATACTAGATCACAGGTGGACTTACCACCAGGATGTCCAGCGAGAACAGTATCTTGATGTTCCTTGAACACCTTGTATCGTAGGCCCCCAGGAACAAACAACCTCCCTGGGGGACAAGAACCAGGAGCCCCCTCCTGGGCTCCCAACACCTCCATCTCCAATTCAGGGTACAGAGCGGAGACCACCACCCCATCCGCCAAAATCGGCGCCGGATCTTCTGAATCACCTCCCCCAGGAAAGCTGCGAGACAAGGCATCTGCCTTGACGTTCTTGACCCCTGGGCGAAACGTAACCACGAAATTGAACCTGGTAAACATGACCATCTGGCCTGCCTGGGGTTCAGATGCTTGGCAGATTGCAGGTAAGCCAAATTCTTATGGTCAGTATGCACCGTAACGGCGTGAGACGCCCCCTCTAACCATTGACGCCATTCCTCAAAGGCCAACTTGATAGCCAACAACTCTCTATCTCCAACATCATAATTCCTCTCGGCGACCGAGAGCTTCTTGGAGAAGAAGACACACGGGACCCACTTGCCAGGAGATGAACCCTGTGACAGCACCGCTCCAACCCCCACCTCTGATGCATCAACCTCCACTACGAATGGCTGAGACACATCCGGCTGCACCAGAATGGGAGCAGACGCAAAACGCTCCTTAACAGTCGAAAAGGCCTGCAATGCCTCATCCGACCAGACAGAGACATCGGCGCCCTTCTTGGTCATATCAGTAAGAGGTTTTACTAGGGTAGAATAATTCAAAATAAATTTTCTATAATAAGTCGTAAACCCTAAGAACCGCATCAAAGCTTTCTGATTCTCTGGTCGGTCCCACTCCAGAACCGCCCGGACCTTTTCGGGGTCCATACGAAAACCGGAATCAGAAAGCATGTATCCCAAGAACGGAAGCTCTTGCACCGCAAACAAACATTTCTCCAATTTGGCATATAACTTATTCTCCCGAAGGATTGTCAAAACCTGTCTCACATGATCTGATGGGTCTTCAGATCAGGAGAATAAATTAAAATGTCATCCAGGTAAACTACTACGAACCTCCCCACCAAGTGATGAAAAATGTCATTGACGAACCGCTGAAATACTGCTGGCGCGTTCGTCAACCCAAAAGGCATCACCAGGTTCTCAAAATGACCCTCGTGCGTATTGTAGGCCGTTTTCCACTCATCCCCCTCCTTGATCCTGATCAGATTGTAGGCTCCTCTCAAATCCAACTTGGAGAACACCTTGGCTCCAACAATCTGATCAAAAAGATCAGAGATCAAAGGCAGGGGATATGGATCCCGGACTGTAATACAGTTCAATTCCCGGAAATCCAAACACGGTCTCAGTGATCCATCTTTTTTCTTCACAAAGAACAAACCTACTGCCACTGGAGACTTAGATGGTCTAATATGACCCTTTGCCAAACTCTCGGCGACATACTTTCGCATGACCTCTCTTTCGGGTTGAGAGAGGTTGTAAAGCCGAGACTTTGGCAACTTAGCCCCAGGAATGAGATTAACTGGACAATCATAGTCTCGATGAGGGGGCAATTCCTGAGCCCCACCCTCCGAAAAGACATCCGCAAAATCTGAGAGATACTGAGGTAAAGCCGTAATGGACACACCAGAGATAGATGTGCCAAGACAATTATCCGAACAAAACTCGCTCCAACCAATGATTTGTTTCGCTTGCCAGTCTACAGGGAGTGCAGAATTATTAGGCAAGTTGTATTTTTGAGGATTAATTTTATTATTGAACAACAACCATGTTCTCAATGAACCCAAAAAACTCATTAATATCAAAGCTGAATATTTTTGGAAGTAGTTTTTAGTTTGTTTTTAGTTTTAGCTATTTTAGGGGGATATCTGTGTGTGCAGGTGACTATTACTGTGCATAATTATTAGGCAACTTAACAAAAAACAAATATATACCCATTTCAATTATTTATTTTTACCAGTGAAACCAATATAACATCTCAACATTCACAAATATACATTTCTGACATTCAAAAACAAAACAAAAACAAATCAGTGACCAATATAGCCACCTTTCTTTGCAAGGACACTCAAAAGCCTGCCATCCATGGATTTTGTCAGTGTTTTGATCTGTTCACCATCAACATTGCGTGCAGCAGCAACCACAGCCTCCCAGACACTGTTCAGAGAGGTGTACTGTTTTCCCTCCTTGTAAATCTCACATTTGATGATGGACCACAGGTTCTCAATGGGGTTCAGATCAGGTGAACAAGGAGGCCATGTCATTAGATTTTCTTCTTCCATACCCTTTCTTGCCAGCCACGCTGTGGAGTACTTGGACGCGTGTGATGGAGCATTGTCCTGCATGAAAATCATGTTTTTCTTGAAGGATGCAGACTTCTTCCTGTACCACTGCTTGAAGAAGGTGTCTTCCAGAAACTGGCAGTAGGACTGGGAGTTGAGCTTGACTCCATCCTCAACCCAAAAAGGCCCCACAAGCTCATCTTTGATGATACCAGCCCAAACCAGTACTCCACCTCCACCTTGCTGGCGTCTGAGTCGGACTGGAGCTCTCTGCCCTTTACCAATCCAGCCACGGGCCCATCCATCTGGCCCATCAAGACTCACTCTCATTTCATCAGTCCATAAAACCTTAGAAAAATCAGTCTTGAGATATTTCTTGGCCCAGTCTTGACGTTTCAGCTTGTGTGTCTTGTTCAGTGGTGGTCGTCTTTCAGCCTTTCTTACCTTGGCCATGTCTCTGAGTATTGCACACCTTGTGCTTTTGGGCACTCCAGTGATGTTGCAGCTCTGAAATATGGCCAAACTGGTGGCAAGTGGCATCTTGGCAGCTGCACGCTTGACTTTTCTCAGTTCATGGGCAGTTATTTTGCGCCTTGGTTTTTCCACACGCTTCTTGCGACCCTGTTGACTATTTTGAATGAAACGCTTGATTGTTCGATGATCACGCTTCAGAAGCTTTGCAATTTTAAGAGTGCTGCATCCCTCTGCAAGATATCTCACCATTTTTGACTTTTCTGAGCCTGTCAAGTCCTTCTTTTGACCCATTTTGCCAAAGGAAAGGAAGTTGCCTAATAGCTATGCACACCTAATATAGGGTGTTGATGTCATTAGACCACACCCCTTCTCATTACAGAGATGCACATCACCTAATATGCTTAATTGGTAGTAGGCTTTCGAGCCTATACAGCTTGGAGTAAGACAACATGCATAAAGAGAATGATGTGGTCAAAATACTCATTTGCCTAATAATTCTGCACGTAGTGTATAATTGGGTTATGTCTAGTCAACCATGGCAACCCCAAAACTATAGGAGCTGGCAAATCTTTCATGACAAAACAAGAAATAATTTCAGCATGTGAATCACCCACCTTTAAGTGAATACCATGAACAATGGCTCCTTTGAGTAAGGCTCCTTTGAGAAAGAGGGGAAGAATCAATTGCAAAAACACGAATCTCGTTCTCTAACATGCAAGTACTTAGTCCCAGGCCTTGAAGAAAAAGAAAGTCAATTAGGTTTACCCCAGCACCACAATCAAGGAATACATCAACAAACACATTTTTTTACTCTAGCGCCACCATAGCTGAAAGGAGAAAACGGGAACTGCAGGGAGCTTGCATACCTGTCTGCTCCACCACACCATTCATACTACCAAGTGTGAGGGAATTTTTTTTTTCTTTTTTCTTTTTCTCTTCCACCTGTGATTTAACATAAGGGCAAGAAAAAACAAAATGACCCCTCTTTCCACAATAGTAACATAGATTGTGCACTTTTCTAAAGTCTCTACTATCAGAATGGCAAGATACCTGACCTAACTGCATGGGTTCCTCCCCTACCCCAGAGTTATGAGTAATATCACCCTGGGCAGTAGGAGAAACAAAACCACATGCAGGAGGGATCCCCTGCACGGAGGGACCCTTACACCTCTCTCTGATACGTCTATCCAACCGTATAGCCAAAGACATAGCATTCTCTAGAGTATCCGGGTACTCATGAAAAGCCAGGGCATCCTTCAACCTTTTCAGATAACCCCTGACAAAACTGACTACGTAACGCGGGGTCATTCCACCTTGACTCAGTAGCCCACCTCCTAAACTCTGTGCTGTAACCCGCTGCAGTATGTTTACCCTGTAGTAAGTTACGCAATCTCGATTCTGCCATCGAGACCCGATCTGGGTCATCGTAAATCAATCCCAGGGCTTTGAAAAATTCCTCCACCGACCGGAGAGCCAGAGAATCGGGCGGCAGAGAAAAAGCCCAGGATTGCGTGTCCCCTTTAAGCAAAGACATGATGATACCAACCCTCTGATCTTCAATTATCTGACGAAAATGGACGCAGTCGAAAGTACAAATTGCATGACTCTTTAAAGCGGAAAAAATCATCCGTACCCCCTGTAAATTTCTCGGGAAGAGCGACTTTAGGCTCCCCACCAATTTGACCAGTACCTGATGCCAGTATCCTCTGACACTGTATGACCGAACTACGCAGATCCGCAACCTCTAGGGATAAACCCTGCATGCGGTCAACCAGTGCATCAATTGACGTTATCACAAAAGCGCTGAGTGATGGTAGTCACAGTATGGCAGATTATAATGTCACGGCGGGCGTGCACTCAGTCTAACAGATAACGCACCAACCAGGCTCTGGGCGAGAGACAGGGGAAGGGTCACCTCCTAACTAATCCCTGACCTCTTTCCCTGCACTGCTCAGCCCACCTACAGACCTTTAAGGTAGGTATGAGGTGTCCTTGTGCCTGGGCTGACAAAACCCTGAATTCCCTGAGATGGTGAAGTAGGGAAATAGGAGCAGCCTGCTCGCACAGAACCTGGATGGGAGAGATGACACAAAACAACCAAACTTGAAATAACACTTATCTTCCTGAGCTGGAGCAGAGAGCCAACCTTCCTTCCTAGCTTCCAAGACCACAATGATTAGTATAATCTGCTCAGGGCACTGGGCTAGTGTGCTATTTAAACTAATGACCCCACCCAGTGCACCTGATGAGAGGTGGATCCAGCACGGCTCCAAAACAACCACTAAACTCGTGCTGCTATCCTGGCCGACCTCCGCACCTCGTCAGAGTGGGGCATGACAGGTACGCCCTGGGTCCTTAAGTACCGGGACATCAGGGCGTACCAGTACGCCCTATGTCCGGAACAAATTAAAGGGATTCTGTCACCAAGATTTGTGCTATAGAGCTGCGGACATGCACGGCTAGATCGCCACTAGCATGTCCGCAATATACCTGTTCCATAAAGCTGTGTGCTTTTACTGTGCTTAAAAAATGATTTTATATATATATATATATATGTAAATGAGTCTTATATGAGTCCAAGGGGCTGTACTAACCTTCCTGGAGCCCAGCCACGCACGCCTGTGAAGGAGCCGAGCACCGCCTATGTCCTCCGAATCTCCTCCTTTCCTCACCGATAGATTGCCGTAATCTCGCGATGCACGAGCTCGCGCATGCACAGTTCTTTCCTGATGCCAGCACAGGGAAGGAACACTATACCGGCACTGCGCATGCGCGACCTCGCGTATCGCGAGATTATGGCAATCTATCGGTGATGAAAGGAGGAGATTCGGAGAACATAGGCAGTGCTGGGCTACTTCACAGGCGGGCGTGGCTGGGCTCCAGGAAGGTTAGTACAGCCCCTTGGACACATACAAGACTCATTTACATATATAAAATCATTTTTTAAGCACAATAAAAGCACACAGCTTTATGGGACAGGTATATTGCGGACATGCTAGCGGCGATCTAGCCGTGCATGTCCGCAGCTCTATAGCACAAATCTTGGTGACAGAATCCCTTTAAGAGCACCATTCAAGTTACCATGTCTGTTATTGGAAAATGGGGAAAAAAATTTATTTGTGGGGTTAAATTGAAAAAAAGGTACAATCCTGCCAAGGTTTTCAGGGTTTTGACATCACGATGTTCACTGTGCACTGAAAATGTGATAATGTCCGTATTCTGTGGCTCAATACAAATACAGCGAAACTAAACTTGACATTTTTTTTCATCTACTACTTTAAAAAATATAAAAACCTTTGAAAAAAAATCAACATTTTCTGACTTTTTTCTGACAGCCATAACTTTATATTTTAGTCTACAGAGCTGTATGGGGGCTTGTTTATTGTGGGACGAAATTTAAATTTTTTTGGTACCATTTTTGTGGTACATATGATTTTTGATCACTGTTATTCAATTTTTTGGGGAGTAAAAATTTACAAAAAAAGATGAATTGTGTATTTTTTTTTTCTCATTACAATGATCAGAGCACATGAAATTTTTATTAATATTTTAATAGTTCAGACATTTTCGAACGAGGCAATACCTAATATGTTTTTTTTTGTTTATAAAATTTAATAAAATTGGGAAAGGAGGGACCTTAAAACTTTAAATTATAATTGCGATTCCCCGTCATTGTGGCCCGGTGTCTGCTGTTTGATATAGACGGCACTCGCCAGAATGGACTGGGCTCAATGCAGCAGTCCGCTTGATACATTCCATCAGCCACCATGTCATACGGGTATACCGAATTTATAACGATTCATGACAAATTAATTTGTAACTACTCAAATTTCTTGTCAAAGTTTGTCGAATCAATCAAACTTTTAAAAACTTCGCTCATTACTATTTAGCATGTAGAGAAAGTTAATTCAAGTGACTTACTAATGTATTGTGATTGTCCATATTGCTTTCCTTGCTGGCTTGATTCATTTTTCCATCACGTTATACACTTCTCATTTCCATGGTTACGACCACACTGTAATCCATCAGTGGTGGCCATGCTCGCACACTACAGGAAAAAGCACCAGTCTATGCTATGCACACTGTCATGGTCCCGGACACCAAAGAAGATGATGCTTTTTCCTATAGTGTGCAGGCACGGCCTCCACTGCTGGATTACAGGGTGGTCATAACCATGGAAACGAGCAGTGTGGTGGATAAATGAATCAAGCCAGAAAGAGAAGCAATATGGACAATAAAAATGCATTAGGCCTCATGCACACGACCGTATGTATTTTGCGGTCTGCAAAAAACGGATCCGCAAAAAATATGGATGATGTCTGTGTGCATTCCATATTTTGCAGAATGGAACAGCTGGCCCCTAATAGAACAGTATTATCCTTGTCTGTAATGCGGACAATAATAGGACATGTTCTATTTTATTGCGGAACGGAAATACGGACATACGGAAACGGGATGCACACGGAGTAACCTTTGTTTTTTTTTGTGGACCCATTGAAATTAATGGTTCCATATGCTGTCCGCAAAAAAACGGAACGGACACGGAAAGAAAATACGTTCGTGTGCATGAGCCCTTAGAAAGTGACTTGTATTAACTGTCTCTACATGATAAAATGTCACTTGCTGAAGTGAGACAACATTAACCCTTTAGGAGTTCCACAGGAATTAAGGTAAAATTTGAAAATTTGTGGGGAAATTTATCAAACTGGTGTAAAGTAGAACTGGCTTAGTTTCCCATAGCAACCAATCAGATCCCACCTTTCATTTTTCACAGCTCCTTTGGAAAATGAAAGGTGGAATCTGATTGGTTGGGGGCTTGTTTATTGCGGGACGAAATTAAAACATTTTTGGAACCATTTTTGTGGCACGTACGATTTGTGATCACTGTTATTCATTTTTTGGGGGAGGAAAAATTGACAAAAAAAGTTGAATTGCGTGTTTTAAATTTTTTTCCCATTACAACGATCAACGCACATGAAATTTTTATTAATATTTTAATAGTTCAGACATTTTCGAACAAGGCAATACCTGATATGTTTTTTTTTTGTTTATTAAATTTTATATATTAAATTGGGAAAGGGAAACTTTTAATTATAATTGCCATTCCCCATCATTGCTATGGGCAACAAAGTCAGTTCTACTTTACACCAGTTTTAAAAATCTCCCCCATTGTGTATTATAAATGGTTCTCCAGACTCTTACATGGGTCATGAATTGGTCACTGGAATGCTCTTAGTATAAATATATGTATAATATATGTAGAACATTCATTAGCACAAATATGAATCACTTGAATTATTTACTTAGTATAAATTAGTCACTGTAGTATTGCATGTATTGTAAACTGATCAGTAGAATAGGCCTAAGTTAAATAAAGCTGAGATGGAACTGCAATCTATTTCATTATCCTTCCAATCTTCTTCATTGTACTTTACATCCAGCAGGTCGGGCCATACACTTTTTACTCATTACCGATTGAAGAGGTTTCCAGTGTTCATAAACCTTCACTATTCCATAGCACATTAAACCTCAGTAATTGGCGTGATGCTCCAGTAACTGGAACAATGCCATATTTGCAGATTTTCCTGACTATTGCATATTTTAAGGGCAGTAACCAAAATTATAGCTGACTGGGCCTACTTGGAACAGTTTTTTTTTGTTGCCAGAATTAGAATAATTATAGGGGCATAGAAGACAATCTGCATTACTTTTCACTTGATCAGCTATCCTAAGGGACCTTCATTTTTTCTAGAAGAGGTTCACTTTTAGAGCTTACATTTGGAGGTCAGCGTTTCCTAACATAGTGTTCTCCATATAGACATACAGAGGACAGACAGGTAGACTGCATGTTATTGTCATATGACTAGATGTAAGTAGAGAATCACATATCTTCATAGTCTCCTGCAACAATATTGACCAAGATGCTTTGCCCATAGTAATCCATTTTAGTGTTTTTGCTGAGGTAATTTTATTGACAATGTAAATGACATGGGAGAAAACTCAGGACATCATATGAATGACAGATCAGTAGCATTTTTAATTATACTAAAATGTTATTGATCAACCTATGAAAATAGAAAAAAAAACATTTATTTGTAGGCTTGGATATCATTTTTTGTGATTTGTCATAAAAGTAATTTAAAATTCTTTGTATACCAATCCATTAATAACATTTGAGGAGATAATGGCTGAGACATTTATTTGAGAGCAGGGGGTGTGGACAACCAAAGCCCAAGGTGGCCGCTTGAGATGAAGCTCCTTTCTACAAATCCCATGAAACTGCATGTTCAGGGGCTCCTTTTGCATCTCTCTTAAAAGAGGGATATTCTAGATACCCCTTTTGACCAATTCTAACAGAGGTTCTGGACTGTGTCTTATTCTCACTTTGGTATAATATGCAGATGCGGGGGCAACTAAAGCCTCATTTACACGTCAGTGTTTCACGTAGTCTTCTGTACATGTTCTCCACGGACAGCACACATCCCCATTCATTTTAATGTGTGTATTCAGACATCAGTGCTTTAGCACTGTCCGTGGGTCAGTGTTTTTAGCACGGATGCATGCTGTATTTTGTCCATCACGTCCATTATAGTCTATGGGTCTGTGAAAACCACGGATGCCATCTGTCTTGCATCCTTGTTTTACGGATCATTAAGAAGAGATGCTTTGAAAATTATTTTTCAGATGTTCAGTGTCAGTGAAACACGGATGCAACACGGACAGCAAAAAAACGGACACACGGACCCAACACGGATCCTTCACGGACAGCTTCACGGATGCATCACTGACCACCTGCTCACGGATTTGAGCATGGACACGGACTTATAAATGAGGCTTTGAGGGGGGATGGTAAAGTTGCCTGGCCAGTAGTCGTCTTAGCCTGAGCATGCTGCTATAGTTCCAGTCCCAAGCTTAAATTGTATTCACAACATCTCATAAAAACAATAACATGACTTTGGTATTGACCCACAGCAGAGTGGCATTCCTTTAAGCGGCTCAAGGGTGAAGACCAGGGAATTTTCACCACAGCTTAGCTAGCATCAATCCCATTGTGACACTGAGAAATTTCCAAAGTCATTGCCTCCCTACAAGTCATAGTGATTCCAGCCAGCCAATAAGAATTGGTACACTCGATGCAGGTTCTTCTCACCAGAACCAAACACATTCGGTTAAGATCACATCAAAACTAGGAGGGAGATCAAATCAAGTATGTAGCGATAAAAAAAGACTATTGCAGTTGAAAAAGAACAAAAATATGTGATCTCCAGGTTTCTAGGCTTTATCACCTTTCAGTGATTCATCTAAAATAAAGTTTGGAGTTATTCTGATAATGCTGATCACATGATATAAAGCTAATACTAAGTAATCTTCAGGAACATTATGTCACATTAAATTTAATGTGCCTATACTTGCTGTAGGTAATAAGAATACACACTACAGCTAAAGCAGCCTACGTTACATTCAGCACAGTAAAATGCTGCTCTATTCTGCCCATTTCTAAACGTTTGAGATTGCAGCAGGGAAAACGTTTCAAGATTCTGAACATAGTACCACGTTTTCTGTGAATCATTACACAAATTGCAATTCACAATATGTAGTTTATGTAATATTATGTATAGATTGTGATCTCGCATATGCTGGTAGTACAATAAGGAAGTTTAAAACCAGAATTCTTGAAAATATTATATTATATTAAAAATCCAAATCAGTTGAACATCTCTAGTGTGGCTAAACATTTTATTAAACATCATATTACATATACAAAGCGTTTTAAAGCCTTTGCTATAGATAAAATATGTAAATCACCGAGAAGAGATATGAAATTGTGGGTGTTTGATAAAGAAGCCTTGGATATTGTTACAGTGAGGAACTGAAGTATTTGAACACCCTGCGATTTTGCAAGTTCTCCCACTTAGAAATCATGGAGGGGTCTGAAATTCACATTGTAGGTGCATTCCCACTCTGAGAGACAGAATAATAAAAAAATAAAAAAAATCAGGAAATCAAATTGTATGATTTTTAAATAATTTATTTGTCTTGCACTGCAGAACATAGGTATTTGAACACCTGAGAAACAGCAAGAATTCTGTCGCTCAAAGACCTGTTACTGTGCCTTTAAAAAGTCCACCTCTACTCCACTCATTAATCTAACTTAGTAGCACCTGTCTGAGCTCTTTAAAGACACCTGTCCACCCCACAGTCAGTCAGACGCCAACTACTACCATGGGCAAGACCAAAGAGCTGTAAAAAGTCACCAGAGACAAAATTGTGGACCTCCACAAGGCTGGAAAGGGCTACGGGGCAATTGCCAAGCAGCTTGGTGAAAATAGATCAACTGTTGGAGCAATTGTTAAAAAGGCTAAATTGGCTAAAGACGACTGTCAGTCTCCCTCGGACTGGGGCTCCATGCAAGATCCTACCTCCTGGGGTATCACTGATGATAAGAAAGGTGAGGAATCAGCCCAGAACTACAAGGGAGGAGCTAGTCAATGACATGAAGAGAGCTGGGACCACAGTTTCAAAGGTCACTGTCGGTTGAACACCATGCCATCATGGTTTTAAATCATGCATTGCAAGAAAGGTTCCCCTGCTCAAGTCATCACATGTCCAGGCCCGTCTGAAGTTTGCCAATGACCATCTGGATGAGCCAGAGAAAGCATGGGAGAAAGTCATGTGGTCAGATGAGACCAAAGTAGAACTTTCTGGTCTAAACTTCACTGATGAGTTGCATCCCACGAACACCATCCCTACTGTGAAGCATGGGGATCGTAACATCATGCTTTGGGGGTGCTTTTATGTGAAGGGGACAGGACGACTGCACTGTATTAAGGAGAGGATGAATGGGGCCATTTATTGTGAGATTTTGAGCAACAACCTCCTTTCCCTCAGTCATAGCATTGAAGATGGCATGACAACGACCCGAAGCACACAGCCAGGATAACCAAGGAGTGGCTCCATAAGAAGCATATCAAGGTTCTGGAGTGGCCTAGCCAGTCTCCAGACCTAAATCCAATAGAACATCTTTGGAGGGAGCTGAAACTCTGTGTTGCTCAGCGACACAGCCCCGAAACCTGACAGATCTAGAGGAGATCTGTGTGGAGGAGTGGGCCAAAATCCCTGTTGCAGTGTGTGAAAACCTGGTCAAGAACTACAGGAAACAGTTGACCTTTGTAATTGCAAACAAAGGCTTCTGTACCAAATATTAACACAGATTTTCTCAGGTTTTCAAATACTTATGTTCAGCAGTGCAAGACAAATAAATTCTTTCAAAATAATACAATGTGATTTCCTGAAATTGTTTTTTTATTGTGTCTCTCAGAGTGGGAATGCACCTACAATGTGAATTTCAGACCCCTCCATGATTTCTAAGTGGGAGAACTTGCAAAATTGCAGGGTGTTCAAAGACTTCTGTTCCTCACTGTATATCCAAAAGGGCTCAATAATAGGAAGGAACTTATGTTCAGCTAATAACAATAAATTGATTCACCTTATTCCTTAGCGCCTTTTTGGAGAAGATTAGAGATGAGTGACTCGTATCCCATGAAGTGGAATTCGATCCAAATTTCAGGATAAATTCAATTCGCCTCAAAGCCGAATTTCCCCGTGCTTCGTGTTAGCGAATCGATTTAACCTGAAATAGTGTAAAAAAACAAGAAATCCTGTGCGGGCCGGCGTGATGACGTAATCTCGCGCCGCGTGAGATTTTGCTCCAGGTCTTCAAGCAAGATGACGGCGGTTGGCCCGTTGCGAGCAAATGGAGGTGATGAGTTTGATTTCATTTTTTTATGTTAATTTCACACCGTTTTTTACACTCAGATGCCTCGATCATGTATGAACGCGGCATGTGAGTGGTACAATGGCGATGGGCGGTGCTATCGCAACTCCCTGTCATTGCACCCGCTACTTACAAAAAGATGTGCTTCGTGACGAAGTTATTCGTCATGAAACAATTTTTTTTTGTCAAATTCGGTGAATCAGCCGAATCGAACTTTTTATATATTCGCTCATCTCTAGAGAACATATATCATTGTCGATGCTCGTATTATAGTATTTGTTAATTATGATTATTAATGACTCATGATATCCATCTATTGTTAGCATACTTATACTTGCTTTTGCTATTTCTATTTTAACCTCATTAATTTGTATCATGCTATCGATTATAATGATATTTATTTGGTTTCATTGTCGCTCCTTTGGAACAGTTCTTGTTATCCTGAGTAGAGCTTGGGAAAATAAGAACCATGTTTCTGCTATTTTGAGATATTCAGGGATGTGTCGCTGCTATGCTGGTCTCTCTGTAGCAATGACATCCCAGGGTACCCCACACAACCACTGAGGACAGTTATTGGCTGCAGTGATTGTGTGGGGTAGTTAGGGACATCATTGCTACAATGCTGGAACAAAGACTGGTGGGTGTCACTGGAACAGAGGGAAGTGGACAGGTAAGTCTTGTTTTTGTTATTTATGGGAGTCTTGGACACCCTTTTTATGAGTCCTAAATGATAAAGAAAAATCTGAGCATTGCTCTACTAGAAGAGGATTAGTGGGTATTTTAATAACATCATTGGAATTAAGATGCCTATATACATTAGATATGTCAGTCAAAGCCACCAGTTGACCGCCTAATGTGTATGGGTGTGTTTAGACTTTCCCCTGTGACAGGAGTTGAGGCGAGAAGAATTGAACTTGGATACAAAATAGCACTCCAAACTGGAACCTCACGAATAGCTGCTAGTAGACGAACAGGAATCAGCTTACACTCCTGGCAATCAGTCTCTAACAGCAGACAGGATCCCCCCAATAACGAGACAAGGCTCCGTGTTGAGGGTCAAGCAGTGGTCTGACTGTACTTCAAGTACAGCCTCTTTTATTCATAAACCACAAACATAGTACTGCCCACAGGGTTTTGAAATACAACCAATCAGTAATTTACAACACATACAATGTAAGTACAGCAACCAATCGTTCACGCCCCCAGAGGACCAGAAGGGAGACTGCGACACAGGACAGATACAACATATCCCCACAATGCATCATGGTTTCCTCCTTTCTGTCCCGGAGACAACCGAGGAGCAATCCAATTATCTCTCAGGACAAAGGGAAATCGCCAATACACATGTGGATACAACAGGACAGACATCACCATTTAAACACACAATGGGACAATGGCACAATAGAAACACACCTAGCATATTCCTCCCAAGCTGACAAGTTACACTTATTATAAATTGTTACAACTTTGTGAGTTTACATTGTCCATACATATAACTTACATCAATTTAACCAGTATAACCTGGGGACAAACCTATCCAAAATTCACTTGAATAGGTTCAGGGGTTTAAAAGTTAGTATGGGCCATAATCCTGAGGCAAGAGGCTTTTAAACAGGCCTCTCCAAAACCCAGTGGCGAGGTTGGTTTCGCCACACATCTCCCCCCCCCCCCCAGGGAAGACTAAACAGATACCTGACCTCACGGTCAGTACCTGAGTTAGTCTGGCAGTCCACCCACAGCCCAATACTGGACCTGTTGAATTTGGTAGCCTGTCTCTGTCCAGTGAGTCCACCAAGGTTATGTTGGTAGCTGGTACTCCCGGTCTCTGTGTTGCTCCCTGGCTTGGAGTGGAGGTTGCTTTGTGGGCAGGTATCAGCGGTACTCTGCCCTGGTGCCAGCGTTACCATGGAAGAAGCCTGGTTGGAGCCTGGTTGTTGGAGGGGGAGACCGACTGTCTCTACCCCCTGTGCTGTAAGTGCAGAGACCACGGTCCCATCTGCACTGTTGTGGGGCTTACTGTCTCCCCCTGGTGCATTAAGCTGCCGCTGGGGAGAGGGGGTAACGAGCTCCTCTCCCATACATACTTCCAGCCGCTGAGGAGGGCGACCGACCGTCTCCGCTCCCAATACAGTGTCCTGCTGCTGGGGAAAGGAGACTGGGCTCTCTATTCCCTGCTGGACACTCTGCCGCTGGGGGACAGGACCGACTGTCTCTGCCCCCTGTAACTCCGCCTGCCGCTGGGGAATGGAGACTGGGCTCCCAATTCCCAATAAATCACACGGCCGCTGGGGAATGGAGACTGGGCTCCCAATTCCCTGTACATCACTCGGCCGCTGGGGAATGGAGACTGGGCTCCCAATTCCCTGTACATCACACGGCCGCTGGGGAATGGAGACTGGGCTCCCAATTCCTGGCACATCACTCAGCCGTTGGGGAATGGAGACTGGGCTCCCAATTGCCAAAAAATCATGCTGCTGCTGGGGGGCAGGAACAACTACCTCTGCCCCCTGTAGCTCAGCCTGCCGCTGGGGAGGGAGGACGCTGCTCTCCTCTCCCTGCACTTCACACTGCCTTCCCGGCATATCACTCTGCTGCTGGGGGGCAGGAACAACTACCTCTGCCCCCTGTAACTCAGTCTGCCGCTGGGGAATGGAGACTGGGCTCTCTATTCCCTGCTTGACCCTCAACACGGAGCCTTGTCTCGTCATTGGGGGGATCCGCTGTATGCTGTTTAGAGACTGATTGCCAGGAGTGTAAGCTGATTCCTGTTCGTCTGCTAGCAGCTATTCGTGAGGTCCCAGTTTGGAGTGCTATTTTGTATCCAGTTCTGGAGTTTGGTGTTCTGCAGTAGCTGTGCCTGTCTCTCAGAAAGGGGCATATCGCCTAAACGGATTTTAACCCCTTGTCTGCTGAAACGGTCCGTTACATTACACATTACACATTACGACAATGGGTGTGGAAACACTGTGCCAACTAAATGGGCGTGGAACCCTGTGCCAACTAATTTATTTGACAGTGCTAAAGCTGAAGGCGTTATCCTGTCGGTTCACTGGTATTCACCCTTTAACACCTATACAGGAATCTGTTCGTTGCTGCAAGGAACACACCAGGCCGCTACCTCTTCGTGTATTCTCATTGTGGTTGGCTACTGACTCATGGGAGTCAAGAGTCCCCGGTATATAGCACCAATGGGTAAGACAAAACTCATTGTCAGTAACTGGCTGAGGACAGGGCAGGCAGAGTACATGCAAATATGAAACAGGTCTAATGTCAGGGAAGGCAGCAAGTGGTCAATACAGGTAAATGGGCAGAAGTTGGTATACAGGCAGACAACAGAACAGCACACTTTAGCATAGCACTGATGGGTCAGGCAAAACTCATTGTCAGTAAATGGCTGAGGTCAGGGCAAGCAGAGTATATGCAAATATATGAAATAGATCTGAGGTCAGGGCAGTCGGCAAATGGTCAATACAGGTAAATGGCAGAAGTCAGTATAGAGGCAGATAACAGAACAGCACACCTTAGCAGGGAACCTAACAAACTAAAGAACCTTATTGCTCATGCAACCTCCCATAGTGTGAGGTGCCTTAAGTACCCCAGATTAACCAGCCATTGGCTGGTGCAAATTATGGTTTGTGTGCACTGGCTCTTTAAGTGTGGGGGAGCAGGCAGACTGGGGATGTGGACGTGCAGCTGAAGATGGAGGACAGGGCTCTAGTGGCCAGGCATGCTGCAGGAGAGCAGAGTAGGATCAGTAAAGCTATGCAAGTGGCTGTCCAGGGAAGCAGATATAACACTGCAAAATGCACTTGAACTGACTCCTTGTGTTGTTCACCTGAACTGCAAAAGATGCCAGTTAAGCTAACTGGACACTCATGCTATGTTACAATCCTGTCTTGTGTACTCCCAACATGCTTTTATTTTCCAGATACTTTGCCTTTGAAATGTTAATGTTATGTTTGCCCTGTAAATGGTGGGAATTGTTGGCTAGCAATGGACCCTGCCCATATGTGGATGCAGGATCTTTGCACTTCATGGACTCTGTGACTAGGTGGACCTAGGAGGTGTTTTTGCATGATCTATGGTTTTTGAATAGTGAGTCTTTAGTGTGCGTAGAGTGTTGCATGGAGAGCCAATGA
Organism: Bufo bufo; assembly: GCF_905171765.1. Lineage (NCBI taxonomy): Eukaryota > Metazoa > Chordata > Amphibia > Anura > Bufonidae > Bufo > Bufo bufo. The sequence goes on from NC_053393.1 coordinate 354,550,097, forward strand.
GATGCAAGAGTATCTGATAGTGCAGCATAAAACTGGTGTGGATCTGTGAAGAGAAGTAAAGCCCCACCAATGTACATTGTTAATGAGGAAGAGGCCCTGAGAATCCTGCTCCTGCTTCCAGTACTGGCTAGGGAGAGTACTCTAGGACTGATGGTTAAGGCACCAAGTGGTTGTGAAACTTCAAGTTGTTGTGGATAGTGATGGACGAACATCAGTCGGGACATTTAAAGTCAATGGGGCCTCGCCCCGTTCGCACGTTTGCGTTCACGGTCAAATCTTAGCGAACCACACGTTCGCGACGGGCCCCATTGACTTTAAAGGCAGGCGAAACTGAAAAACCTTCAGGTCATATTTGCAGCCACCAAATACTTACTAAAAGTGCACAAATAGTCCCACAACATGTACAGAGGGGGATCAATGGCAAAAATTTCCACCAAAAAATATGTATTTTTATATGCATTTTTATGCATCTTAAAGGGAAACTCTCAAAAATGTGCCCTGCTGGAGCCTATAAAATTTTTATTTTAGGCCATGGGAGTACAGGCCCCAAAAATTTGGCATTCACCTGACAGAGAAGAACTTGTGATGATGTGGCTGGTAGTACATTAGGCGGTCACTGGATACTAATTTTACTGTAGGCCAGTACAGGCCCCAAAAATTAGGCATTCATCTGACAGAAAAGGCCTTTTATGCCGCTGCTGTATATACATAAGACAAGGACCATTCTTTGTTCTGAGTGGTGGCGGATATGTGTGGGCAGGCATGAGGAAATTCAATTACACGTGGTCGTCACAAGTGTTGAATTCCTCCGAAATCCATGTCTCATTCATTTTTTGAAATGTGAGTTAGTCCACACTGTCGTGAGCTAGGCGCTTATCGGTCATGATCCCCCTGCTGCATTGAACGTCTTTTCGGACAGGACACTCGACGGGGGGCAAGCCAAGAGTTCCATGGCAAATTGTGCCAGCTGTGGCCACAGGACAAGCTTGTACACGCAGTATTCCAGGGGTTCCTCGCTTCTCAGAGCGTCCACATCGGCCTTTAACCCGATGTAGTCGGACACCTGTCTAGGCGTTCCCTGAGGCTGGATCCGGAGGGCAGCTGTCGATGGGTTGGCTGCAAGAATGATCTCATATCCGAAGTGACCAACACATCTTCAAACCGCACTCTTCTTGCATGCGCGGTAGGATTGGTACCCGCACATGTTTCGCCATGGGTGGATTTTCCTCTGCCAGCACCCGCAACAGAAGAATGCAGCATCTCTAGCAGCAAAGCCTGGAAATGCTGCATTCTGCCAGCCCTCTGTGATGCTGGTAACATGTCTGCTATTTTGTGTTTGTACCGTGGGTCTAAGTACGTTGCCACCCAGTACTGGTTCCTGCCCTTTATGCTTTTTATACGGGGTCCCTCTTCAAACAATGGGGCATGAAGGCCTCCATTTGCACTATATTGCAAGCGGTGGAGCGCCCTGGCTCCTGCTCATCGTCTAGGAGATTATCATCCTCGGTCTCTACCCCCCACCCACAGACAACACCATGGATTCCCGAAAAGTTTAAAGTCCTCCTCAAAGCCTGTTCTTGCTCCTCCTCCTCCCCCCAGCCACCATCCGACACTGACTCCTCTTCAATCTCCCGCTGACATGTCTCAGATGGAGTAGGCCTCCCTGCGAATTCATTCAGCATTGCAACTTCCTCATCTTCCAGCTCCTGCTTCTCAACGGCTTGATCAATGACACGATGCAATGCATGCTCCAGAAAGAAGGCGTAAGGTACGATGTCACTGATGGTGCCCTGGCTGTGACTGACCAGTTTGGTGATCTCATCAAATGGCCGCAGAAGTCTGCATGCATTGCGCATGAGCAGCAACTGGTGCAGTGAAAAGAAACCAAGCTCCCCAGAACCTGTCCTGCTGCAGAGTTCATACAGGTAGTCATTAACAGCAAGTTGCTGCTGGAGCAGCCTATCAAGCATATACAAGGTGGAGCTCCTCGGGTTATCAAAAATCAGACGTCTTACTGGCAAGTGGTGTCGCCGCTGAATGTCAGCAAGGCGAGCCATGGCCGTGTAAGATCTTCTAAAATGGCCAGAGATTTTCCTGGCCTGCCACAAGATGTCCTGGAACCCGGGGTATTTGGAAACGAATCGCTGCACGACTAAGTTCAGGACATGTGCCATACACAGCACACGTGTCATTTTGTCCTGTTTCAGCAACTCAGATGATTGGCACCGTTGTCGCACAACACTTTACCAACTATCAAATTGAGCAGGGTTAGCCACTGAACGGCCTGTGACCGCAGAGCTGAAAGAAGTGCTGGACCTGTGTGGCTCTTGGCTTCCAGGCACAACAAACGAAGCACAGCATGGCAACGTCTCACCTGGCACGTTGAATAGGTTCTGGGAGCTTGGGGGGCGCAGCGGAAGAGGCGGTAGCAGTGGAAAAGGAGGAGTCAGCCGAGGAAGAGACGGAGGATGGAGTAGGAGGAGGAGAAGAAGAGACAGGCCTGCATGCAATCCTTGGTGATAACACCAAATGCACAAGGGAGCGACGGGTTATATGCTTGACGGCCGTCAGAAGGTTCACCCAGTGGGCAGTAAAAGTTATGTACGTTTGCTAGACCACGTGTCTGTGGTTAGATGTATCTTGGCACCGACAGTGTGTGCCAGAGATATATTCACTTGCCACTGAACGTGGCCATATAGCTTTGGGATGCCCTTCTGGGAGAAATATTTCCTTCCATGGATCTTCCATTGCGGTGTCCCAATGGCCACAAATTTTCTAAATACCTCCGGTTCCACCAGTTTATATGGCAGTAGTTGGCGGGCTAGCAGTTCCGACAAGCCAGCGGTCAGCCGTTGGGCAAGAGGGTTATTCGGCGTCATCAACTTTTTACACTCAAACTTTTGGGCCACGGAAACCTGCCTTCTGCCAGATGAACGCGACGACGGCACGGTGGAAGGTGGAGGACAAATGGAAGGAAAGAGGAGAAGAGGCAGGAGGAGCGTGGAGCGCCGGGAGTGTGGCTTTGTGGGTTATGATGGCATTGCTCCGACTGGGCTCAATAATGGGAGGCCAGGTGCCTTCTTAAGGCGGTCATCCCTAGGTGAGTATTGGGCTTACCACGTCTTATGCGTTGACAGCACAGGCTGCAGATGGCAACACTATTGTCAGCAGCTAAAACGTTAAAAACAAAACACACTGCTGAGCCATGTGCCGGCGTCCTGGGAGCGCCAGAAGTGACCGTGCATGGTGGATGGCTCGCTCCAGATACATTTGAAGTCTGCTTTTTGCCTCCTGTGCCTGCTTCTCCTTCTTCTCCTCCCTCTCTGCTGCTCTGTCTCTCCCTCTGAACTCCCCTCCTCTTCCTCTCTTGTGGGCACCCACGTGACGTCCATCGGAAGCAGGTATATTGCAGTCCTCAATCAATATTTTGTGGAAGCAGGTATATGAAACCCCTTAATAAGTATTTTGTGGAAGGAGGTATATCGCAGGCCTCAATTAATATTTGGTGGAAACAGCTATATCAAACACCTTAATCAGTATTTTGATGAATCGTTAATTTCTAACGATAATTTGTTTTCCCTTAGTCCTAACAGCAGCACAGATGGGGTTAACTGCCCCTGTGGACTGGTAGGACCGGCGGAATTTTTAATGAGCCCAAGAACCAATAAACGATCTTCAGCTCCCTGAAAGGGAGGAGATCACCCCCCAGCCCACCGTGTTTTTAACAAGCATAATGTATTTTAGGGTGGGATATTTGTGTGCTGCTGTTAGGACTAAGGGAAAACAAATTATCGTTAGAAATTAACGATTCCCTTACGTCCTACCAGCAGCACAGATGGGGAGATAGCAAGAAGAATCCCCTAGGGAGGGTCCTCATGCCTGGCAGAACTAAGAACAGTCTGCCCAAAAGCCGAAAACTCTGCCATCCTAGCATCTATCCTATAATGGGAGATGAAGGTTGACTCAGAGCTCCAGGAGGCCGCCTTACAGATCAACTCTAAGGGGAGGAGTCTTCTCTCCGCAACCGAGGTGGAGACAGCCCTAGTAGAATGGGCTCTCACAAACTCCGGAGGATCTAGGGATTGGGAGACGAAAGCTTCCATAATGGCCTCCTTGATCCAGCGACTAATGGTAGCTTTAGACGCTTTATGGCCTTTAGACTTACCGGCAAACAGGATAAGGAGATTCTCGTCTATCCTGAATTCTCTAGATCTATCCACATAGATCTGGAGGCATCTTGAAATATCCAGCGGGTCTCTAGCTGGAGTATCAGAGGAGGAGGCTGTAAACAAAACTGGTAAAGAGATTACCTGATTGATATTCTGGAAAGTAGGCACCTTAGGCCTGAAGTATGGTAAAAACTTCAGGAGTACTCTATCCTGTAGAAAAAATAATGTACGGGTGAACTGCAGAGAAAGCCTGCAATTCAGAAATTCTTTTGGCTGAAGCTATAGCCAGAAGAAAGACCATCTTTAAAGTCAAATATTTGAAATTTACCTCCTCCAAGGGCTCGAAGGGGGGAGATGCTAGCCCCCTGAGCACTACTGAAAGATCCCATTGGGGGATAGGTTTCAGTATAGTAGGCTTTAGTCTTTCAGCTCCCTTCATGAAGCGTTTGATGAGTGGGTCCCGAGAATGTGGCCTGTTGAGACAGGCCGAGATGGCACAAACCTGTACTTTCAAGGTAGCTGGAGATAGGCCTCTATCTAATCCATCTTGAAGAATTTGAAGTATCGCAGGAAGGGGCGGATCTGCGGACGCCACCTGTCTGGAATCACACCATGCCACGAAGATTCTCATGATCCTGGAGTAGGCCTTCTTTGTAGACTCTGCTCGGGAATGCGACAAAGTTCTCAGGACCGACTCGGAAAGCCCTTCTATATTGGGAAGGGACTGATCAACCTCCAGGCTGTCAGGTTGAACCTGTGCAGATCTGGGCAGAGGTGAGTGTCCCACGACACCAGGGTCTGCTCCGGGGGGAGTCTCCAATATTGTCCCCGACTCATCTGAATGAGTTGGGTAAACCAGGATCTTCTGGGCCAAAACGGTATGATGGCTATTACCGAGGCCTGATCCTGACGGATTTTCATCAATACCCTCGGTATCATGGAAAAGGGAGGGAAGATGTAAGCCAGCCCGAACCTCCACGGTATTGACAGAGCATCTATCGCCAGGGGGTTGTCTTCCCTGTAGAGGGAACAGAACCTCATCACCTTGGCGTTGAACCTGGTTGCCATGAGATCCACTTCTGGCATACCCCATCTGTGAACTAGCTGCCTGAAGATCTCCGGATGCAGAGACCACTCCATGGTCGGTAATCCTCGACTTAAGCGGTCCGCTATCATATTGAGGGAGCCTCGAATATGAACGGCAGATAGATGGGAAAGGTTCAGCTCTGCCCACCGAAGAATCACCCCGATCTCTGACAGAAGGGGCAATGATCTTGTGCCTCCCTGTTTGTTTATATAGAGAACTGCAGTCATATTGTCTGACTGGACTTTCACTGCTTTGCCCCGGATCTGAGGCGCAAAGTGAAGGAGGGCTAGCCGGATAGCTCGCATCTCGCGAAGATTGGAGGAAAGATGCCGCTCCAGAGGAGACCAAGATCCCTGAATTGGGGATCCGTCCAGGTGAGCGCCCCAGCCTACAAGGGACGCGTCTGTAGTCAATATGACCCAAGCTGGTTGGGTCATAGACTTCCCTGCTGGTAGCTGAAACCACCATCTGAGGGAATTTCGGGTTTGACCGGACAGGGAACACAGGGAATCTAGCCCCGCAGGGCTGCCGTTCCATAGGTGTAAGACCTCCGACTGAAGAGGACGGAGGTGCCATAGCGCCCAAGGGACCGCATCCGCAGCCGCTGACATGAGCCCCAGCATCTTCATGAGAGTCCGGATAGAGACTCGACGAGGGACATAAAGGACCTTTGCCAGGTCCTGAATCCGCGCTCTCCTTTCTGGAGTCAACCGGAGGGACATCTCCACAGAGTCGACCACGAATCCTAAGTAATGGATTGAAGTCAATGGGCTCACATTCGACTTCTGCCAGTTGATAATCCAGCCTAGGCGGAAGAGAAAAGAGATTGCGACCTGAAGATGGTGGGTAAGGATCGGAACTGAAGAGGCTATGAAAAGCCAATCGTCCAGATAAGGAATAATAGTCAGTCCTTGAAGTCTCAAAGCTGCCACCACCGACACCACCACCTTGGTGAAGATAAGAGGGGCAGAAGAGATTCCGAAGGGAAGCGCGGCGAACTGAAAGTGCCTGCGAACCCCTAAAATCTGGACCGCGATCCTGAGGAGTTTCCGGGACGCGGAATGGATCGGAATGTAAAGATACGCATCTTTGAGGTCCAGAGTAGCCATGACATCCCCAGGGCTGAGGATATGGCTGACTGACCTTATGGTTTCCATGCGAAACCTTGTTTTCCTTATAAATCGATTGAGAAATCTCAAGTCGATGATCATCCGGAGATCTCCCGTCTTTTTGGGAACCAGGAACACTGGTGAATAAATCCCTAGGCCCCTCTCCCCTGCCGGCACCTCCTCTAGGGCTCCCTTGGAAATATAGTCCTGAATGTAAGCTTCTAGGACCACTTGTTTGGCAGACCCGAAGTTTCGTGTGGTGATGAATCTCTCTGGGGGGAGAGAGATAAGATCTACCCGGTACCCGAGGGAAACTATGTCCTGGACCCAGGGGTCTGCAATCAACCGGCTCCAAGAGTCTTTGAAATGGGTAAGACGACCCCCCACGGGAATCTGGGGGAGGGGTACGGGAAAATCTAGGGGAGATACTGCAGGGGCAGCAGGGCTTATCCAAGAGCCTCGAAGAGGCCCATAGTCAGGAGGGCTTTGCCTCCCTGGTGGGTTTACGGGAGCGTCTCGAATATTTACGAGATGGTCCCCCCCAATCTCTGCGCCTAGACTGCTGCCCTGGACGACCTCTGCCTTTCTTCTCCTGTCTGGGGCGTCCCCGAAAGGGCTGCTGGGGGAGGCTCTTCCCCTTTTTATCGGAGAGCCCCTCCATTATCTTGTCCAATTCGGACCCGAATAGCCTATCCGGTTCGAAGGGGAGCCCACAAAGATTGAACTTGGACGCGTTATCCGCGATCCAAGGCTTCAGCCAGAGTGGTCTGCGGGCAGCCGAAACTAGGGCCATAGTTTTGGCGGCCAGCTTCAGCTGCATCTGGGTAGAATCGACCAGGAAGTCCATGGCCAGATTGGCCGACTTGAAGGCTGCCAGGATATCATCCCTTGATACACTCTGATCAACGTCCGTCTGGATACTGTTAAGTTTAGAGCGTAAATAGGCGGCTACCTCCGTGGCCGCAATAGAAGTTGATGCGGAGGCAGCAGCCGCCACGTAACTCCTTCTAAGGGTGCACTCTACCCTCCGATCTAGAGGGTCCTGCAGACTAGACCCATCGTCTGCAGGAACTAGAGTGCGCCGGGACAACTTGGCAATAGCCATGTCCACCCCGGGAACGGAACCCCACGATTCCACCAAGGGTTTAGCCATCGGGTACATCAGTTTGAATTTTCTAGTGAGAACTGGACCCTTCTCAGGCTTTCTCCATTCTGTGCGCATCACGGAGAGAAGAGTCTCATCCGCTCTAAAGACACGCTGTGTCCGTCCGGCGGGATCGGAGGACTCCCCCATGTCAACATCATGGTCCCCCGACCTGATGGACTTAAGTAACTTCTGCGTCTTTTCTGGAGGAAAAAAGCAAGAAGTAGATTCTTCTTCCTCAGAAGAAGAAGACCCCGGAGAACAGGGGGTAGGTCTTTCGACCGGTGCGACGACCTCCATGGGAGTCTGAGAGGGTCCTGGTAGCCTCTCATTCAGCAGCCGCACCACTCCCTTAATGGAGTCGTCCACGTATGTCTTCGTCCACTGAAACATTTCCTGCATCGTGGGTTCCGTGGATGCCGTGCGACAACTCTCACATCTAGAGTACGGACAGCTGTCATCTAAGGGGGTGTTGCATTCGTAACACGCCAGATGCTTCCTCTTGGCCCCAGCTTTACGCTGATCCGGATCCTTAGGGGAAGCCATAGTTCTGTAATTAGAAAGAACACAGGTCATAACACCTACAATTTTACCTGGAGGTGGAGAAACAAGACCTTATGGGGGCCCACCAGCACTAGTAGAAATAGAGCTGTAAAAGAGGAAACCACAATCCCAAGCCAAGCAATACAAAATATCTCAAGGCACAGGGAACTCTGGAGCTAACTTGTGAAAGCGACGCAACCAGAGCACTGACTGACAGGCTCTGGGCGCTTAAGAGGAGGAAGCCCCGCCCCTCTGGGCGGGGCCTCAATCGTAATTAGCCCCGAGGGATAAACAGAGCCTAAACAGGCTCAGCAAGCCCTAAATGTCTCCCCCACCTAATCCTGGATCCCAGGGAGAGAAAGGGAGAAAGCTTTTAATAGAAGCAGTGAGGTTTTACCCTCACGGCATCGCTATGAAAAAACCGGAAGTGACGTTGCGCACCTAGTGCGCGTCACTTCCGGAGATGGCGGCGCCCATAGCGCCGCAACATGCGGCGAGAGAACGGAAGGGATACCGCAGCACTCGATTGTAAGAAGAGGGGAGGGAACACCCCCCTCCCCGACAGTACCCCAGCGGCACCCGACGGCCATAGCGCCGCTCACATGCGGCGAGGGAGGACGGGATACCAAGCTGGATACAAGGAGAGGGGAGGGGACACCCCTCACCCTGACGGTACCCCAAATAGAACGCCGACCAGCCTATAATAAAGGCAATAAGAGGCCATAGAGCAAACTTTAGATTTAAAGAAAAATAGCCCCTAGAACTCTTCAGCTCCCAGAGGGGGAGCGACACCGCCAGTCCACCTGTCCAGAGGACAGAAAAAAACACGGTGGGCTGGGGGGTGATCTCCTCCCTTTCAGGGAGCTGAAGATCGTTTATTGGTTCTTGGGCTCATTAAAAATTCCGCCGGTCCTACCAGTCCACAGGGGCAGTTAACCCCATCTGTGCTGCTGGTAGGACGTAAGGGAAGCAGGCATATCGCAGGCCTCAATCAATATTTTGTGGAAACAGGGATATCAAACCCCTTAATCAGTATTTTGTGGAAGCAGGTATCTCGCAGGCCTCAATCAATATTTGGTGGAAGCAGGTATATCAATCCCCTTAATCAGTATTTTGTGGAAGCAGATATATCGCAGGCCTCAATCAATATTTAGTGGGAACAGGTATATAAAACCCCTTAATCAGTATTTTGTGGAAGCAGGTATATCGCAGCCCTCAATCAGTATTTTGTGGAAGCAGGTATATCAAACCCCTTCATCAGTATTTTGTGGAAGTCGGTATATTGCAGGCCTCAATCAATATTTGGTGGAAACAGGTATATCGAACCCCTTAATCAGTATTTTGTGGAAGCAGGTATATCGCAGTCCTCAATCAGTACTTTGTGGAAGCAGGTATATCAAACCCCTTAATCAGTATTTTGTGGAAGCAGGTATCTTGCAGGCCTCAATCAATATTTGGTGGAAGCAGGTATATCACACCCCTCAATCATTTTTTTTGCCACAACAGTTATATCACACCACCCTGTTTATTTCGGGCAACAGGTATATCGCAGCCCTCAATCAGTATTTTGTGGAAGAAGGTATATCACACCCCTCAATCAGTTTTTTGGGGGCAACAGGCATTTCACACCCATTGCAATTAGTTGTTCCAATAGCGTTTGTCCCTCTATATAGCAGCGGAATCGCAGCAGAACCACACACAACTGCTGCAGAATACAAATGCACTATAATATACTTTCTATGTTAGAAAATATATTATAAGTATAACACACCCCTCAGTGTATCACACCTATCGATAGCACATCTATACCATTCCTTAAAATGACTTTTTTGGCCCTATTAGGTAGCATTTGGTGTACCTAAGCAACTTCTCCCTACAGTGGCAAAACACAGAATTTAAAATGGCTGCCAGATCAGGTTCTGTGAAAGGGTGGGGTTGTGTCCATGTGCTGAAACGATTCAATTGGCTGTCCTGTCTCACCTGATGGATGTTTCATGGGTCAAAGTTTAGCACAATGCAAAAGAATATGGCGCTGGCGGACATCGCCATATGTTCGCATGTTCAGCGAATCCCGAACAAGCAAAGTTTGCCGCTAAACTGCCGGGCGAACCGCAGGGCCATCTCTAGTTGTGGACCAGATCCAGAAAGTTCCTGTATGGAGGAGCATGGTAGCCATGCTGCCCCAACCTGGACTAATGATAGACTGCCATTGTCTGGAAAGAATTTAGCCATGTTTTTATAATTTTCATGCAATACTTGCTAGTTCACAAACGGAATGTTACCAGGAAGATCTTTTGCTCAGTTTCATTGTAAATGTATGGCCAGTCTAAACAACTGTAATGGGCAATACAGACTAAAATATCTATGACTTTGTTGGTTTAACAATCATTCACTATAAGGGTATGGCCACACGATCAGGTTTCTGCATGCAGTTTTTTTAAGCTAAAACCAGGAGAGAATAAAAAAAGAATAGAAGTTGTTTCTATTCTATCAATTATACTTTTTCTCTTTTTATGATCCACTCCTGATTTTGGCTTCCAAAACTGCATGCAGAAACCTGCCCACGTGGCCGTCCCCTAAGTTTGTTCATGCGTTTGGTCAATTCATGCTTTTGGTTATTTTATTTGAAGGGAGCCTGCATGCTCCCTTCTAACTGTTTATTTGTTAGTTACTGATCCTGGTGTTTACAAGGCCACCCTTGTTTTTTTCTCTATTTTTATGTGAGACTTAAGTCCAGGGCCCATTTTGTTTTGCATTTTTTCCTCCCCACATTCCAATAGCCATAACTATTTTAATTTTCCGTTCATATAGCTATAGGAGAGCTTATTTTTTGCAGGATAAGTTTTTTTTTTAAGGACACCATTTCATTTACCATTGTTTATGGGGTTAAATTGAAAAAAAAAAACACACAATTCCGCCAAGGTTTTTGGTGATGATAACAGTTGGGTGGGAGAACGTGTTGCGAGCAGTCAGGGATGTGGCCATGATACTGGTGAGGCTGACATGAGTGACGAACAGACAGTAGTGGATGATGATGTAGCTGATCGCACATGGGAGCCAGATAAAGAGGGAGCATCTTCATCATCATCAATAGGTGAGGGTGACAGCAGGCCTGTGAGACAGCAGCAGAGTGGCAGTGTGCCAATGAGCCAGCAGGGTGAAAGCAGCAAGGGATCTTGAGCTAAACGTGCCTGGGGTAAACTGTCTGCTACTCAGGAGCCTACCTGTCAGGAAACAACTAGCTGTGCATGGGTTCATAAAGGCAGTGGCAGGTAGTAAGCACGCAGTGGTGGGATAAAATGCCATACACGGCAGTGTGGGAATTTTTTATCAAGTCGCTAGAGGATTTTAGCGTGGTGGTAATCAGGATATATGGGCAGAAGGTGAAGCCTGGTCAGGGTGCTAATGTTGGCACCAAGGCCCTGCATCAACACATGAAGCTTCACCATAAAGTGGCCTGGGAAAACCATGGCACTAATGTAGTGGTACAGCCTTACCAAGCAAATGCTGCATCTCCCAGCGGCCTGCACACCTTATCCAGCAGTCAGGGCTTCTCAACCTCAGCAGAAGGAGGCTGTTGTTCCTTCCCTTCGTCTATTGTTCCTAATGCTACTCCTACTCCTCTTCACGTGTTTTGCCAGCAATTGATCACGAAGGCGATGGCAAGGAGACAACAGTATGCATGGAGGTGGGAGGGGAGCAGGAGCAGTACCAGCTCCATCAGCAGCAACTTAAGTCTTGAGTCTCTAATGAGCACTTTTCTTCACCTGCCTACTTAAGAAACCACCCAGCAGCACAGGGTATGGAGCAGAACCTGAACCAGCAGGTGGTTGCATACTTGGACTGTACCCTATCACCCCAAATCCAATATTCCCAATATATTGCAGTTGCCTGCCCGTGTGTGAGAGGTCACAGGCCCACAAACTGTACTGTGTGCACACCACTCATATAGGGTGGCACAGTACCTTGCAGATAAAAAAGTCATTAAATTTTTCCTCTGTAATATAATTGCAGTTGCCTGCCAGTGAGTGTCAGGCCCACAGACTGTACTGTGCCCACTGCCCACCACTCATATAGGGTGGCACAGTACCTTGCAGATAAAAAAGTCATTAAATTTTTCCTCTGTAATATGATTGCAGTTGCCTGCCAGTGAGTGTCAGGCCCACTAACTGTACTGTGCCTACTGCCCACCACTCATATCGGGTGGCACAGTACCTTGCAGATAAAAAAGTAATAGAATTTTTCCTCTGTAATATAATTGCAGTTGCCTGCCAGTGAGTGTCAGGCCCACTGACTACTGTGCCCATTGCCCACCACTCATATAGGGTGGCACAGTACCTTGCAGATAAAAAATTCATTACATTTTTTCTCTGTAATATAATTGCAGTTGCCTGCCAGTGAGTGTCAGGCCCACTGACTGTACTGTGCCCACTGCCCACAACTCATATAGGGTGGCACAGTACCTTGCAGATAAAAAAGTCATTTAATTTTTCCTCTGTAATATAATTGCAGTTGCCTGCCAGTGAGTGTCAGGCCCACTGACTGTACTGTGCCCACTGCCTACCACTCATATAGGGTGGCACAGTACCTTGCACGCATAGTACAAATAATCTAAAAAAAAAAATGACAGGCAGAGGCAGGCCACCCCGCAGGGGCCGTCGTGGTCATGGTGCTGTGATTTCCTTTGGCCCTAAAATAATGCCCAGTGTTCAGATGCCACGTACCCTGAACTCGAAAAATTCTGAGGACATAGTTGACTGGCTTACACAGGACACCCAATCTTCTACAGCTTCCGCTCGGAACCTTGACGCACCATCCTCCTCCAGCTCAGCTTCGGGCACCTCTCAAGTTACACAGAGGAAATCCACGGCACACCATTACAATTTCATCAATTAGTGGTTTTTTAATTCATGATAGTTCATACATCAAACTTTTGTTCCATCCAGAGTAATTATTCAAGCATTATAATTAATTCAGTAATACACCCAATGTTTCGGTCGATGTCGACCTTTATCAGGGGGTCTGTGACTCAGGATATGTAAGAGATGCTCTGGAGGTCAAGTTACCACTCGCCCGCCCGCCGCCACCACCAACACTAGCACCACAGCTGCTTTACTTGATCTGTCAGAGGAGTTATTTACACATCAGTTGGAAGAAATGAGTGATGCGCAATCATTATTGCCAGAGGATGTAGATAACAGGGATATGTCTCAGTCAGGCAGCATTACACACATGGACATACGGTGTGATGATGATGATGTTGTACCCGCTGCTGCTTCCTTTGCTGAGTTGTCAGATACAAGTGAAGCGGTTGATGATGACGATGTGTCCGTGGATGTCACGTGGGTGCCCGCTCGAAGAGAAGAAGAACAGGGGGGAAAGTTCTCATGGGGAGACAGAGAGGAGGAGGAGACCAGTTGGAAGCAGGGGGAGGTCGTCGCAAGGAGCTAGTGGCACAGTCAGACAGCATGTATCGACACCCGGGGTCAGCCAAACAGCACGCCAATCAACGCATGCTGTTGCCACCACCAGAATGCCGTCATTGCAAATCTCAGCAGTGTGGCATTTTTTTTGTGTGTCTGCCTCTGATAACAGCGATGCCATTCGCAACCTGTGCCAAAAGAAACTGAGTCGTGGGAAGTCCAACACCCACCTAGGTACAACTGCTTTGCAAAGGCACATGATCTCACATCACAAACGCCTATGGGATCAACACATGAGTACAAGCAGCACACAAACTCAAAGCCACCATCCTCCTCCTGGTCCAGCATCTTCAGCCACGTCAACCACTGCTGTCCTCCTTGCCCCCTCTCAACCACCCGCCACTCTGCCTCTCACCTTCAGCAGTTCCTGCTCATCTGCCCACAGTCAGGTGTCTTTCAAGGAAATGTTTGAGCGTAAGAAGCCAATGTCACAGAGTCACCCCCTTGCCCGGCGTCTGACAGCTGGCTTGTCGGAACTCTTAGCCCGCCAGCTTTTACCATACAAGCTGGTGGAGTCTGAGGCCTTCAAAAAATTTGTAGCTATTGGGACACCGCAGTGGAAGGTACCCGGCCAAATTTTTTTTTCACAAAAGGCAATCCCCAACCTGTACTCTATTGTGGAAAAGGAAGTCATGGCATGTCTGGCACACAGTGTTGGGGCAAGGGTCCATCTGACCACTGATACCTGGTCTGCAAAGCACGGTCAGGGCAGGTATATCACGTACACTGCGCATTGGGTAAACCTGCTGGCGGTTGACAAGCATGGAAAGCGTGGCTCTGCAGTGGAGTTGGTGACACCGCCACGACTTGCAGGCAGGCCTGCTGCCACCTCCACTACTCCTCCTACTCCATCCTCTTCGTTAACCTCCTCGGCTGAGTCCTCTTCTGCTGCTGCATCTTGCTCCACATCAACTGCACCCCCCAGCTCCCCAGGGGCTATTCCACATCCCGGATACTACAGTGTCACGCCGTCTTGGGGTTGACTTGCCTGAAAGCAGAGAGTCACACCGGACCAGCACTCCTGTCCACCCTGAACGCACAGGTGGATCAGTGGCTGACTCCGCACCAACTGGACATCGGCAAAGTGGTGTGTGACAACGGAAGCAATCTGTTGGCGACATTGAATTTGGGCAAGTTGACACATGTTCCGTGCATGGCACATGTGCTGAATCTGATCGTACAACGCTTTGTGTATAAGTACCCAGGCTTACAGGACGTCCTCAAGCAGGCCAGGAAGGTATGTGGCCATTTCAGGCGTTCCTACACGGCCATGGCGCACTTTTCAGATATTCAGCGGCGAAACAACATGCCAGTGAGGCGCTTGATTTGCGACAGCCCGACACATTGGAATTCAACACTCCAAATGTTCGACTGCCTGCTCCAACAAGAAAAAGCCGTCAACGAGTTTTTTTATGACCGGGGTGCTAGGACAGCCTCTGCGGAGCTGGGTATTTTTTTGCCACGATACTGGACTCTCATGCGCAATGCCTGTAGGCTCATGCGTCCTTTTGAGGAGGTGACAAACCTAGTCAGTCGCACCGAAGGCACCAACAGCGACCTCATCCCATTTGTTTTCTTCCTGGAGCGTGCCCTGCGAAGAGTGCTGGATCAGGCTGTAGATGATCGTGAAGAGGAAGAGTTGTGGTCACTATCACCACCAGAGACAGCCTTATCATCATCGCTTGCTGGACCTGCGGCAACGCTGGAAGAGGAGTCTGAGGAAGAGGAGTCAGTCAGAGGAGGAATGTGGCTTTGAGGAAGAGGAAGACCAACCACAGCAGGCATCCCAGGGTGCTCATTGTCACCTATCTGGGACCCGTGGTGTTGTACGTGGCTGGGGGGAAGAACAGACCTTCAATGAGATCAGTGAGGACGAGGAACAGGACATGAGTAGCTCGGCATCCAACCTTGTGCAAATGGGGTCTTTCATGCTGTCATGCCTGTTGAGGGACCCTCGTGTAAAAAGGCTGAAGGAGAACGACCTGTACTGGGTGGCCACGCTACTAGACCCCCGGTATAAGCAGAAAGTGGCTGAAATGTTACCGAATTACCGGAAGTCGGAAAGGATGCAGCAGTTCCAAAACAAGTTAAAAAGTATGCTTTACACAGTGTATAAGGGTGATGTCACAGCACAACGGGAATCTAACAGGGGAAGAGGTGAAAGTAATCCTCCTCCTACCACGACCACGCCGGCAAGGACAGGACGCTTTACAGACGTGTTGTTGATGGACATGCAGAGCTTTTTAAGTCCTACGCATCGCCACAGCCCTTCGGGGTCCACCCTCAGAGAACGACTCGACCGACAGGTAGCAGACTACCTCGCCTTAACTGCAGATATCGACACTCTGAGGAGCGATGAACCCCTTGACTACTGGGTGTGCAGGCTTGACCTGTGGCCTGAGATATCCCAATTTGCGATAGAACTTCTGGCCTGCCCCAATTCAAGTGTCCTGTCAGAAAGGACCTTCAGCGCAGCAGGAGGTATTGTCACTGAGAAGAGAAGTCGCCTAGGTCAAAAAAGTCTAGATTACCTCACCTTTATTAAGATGAATGAGGCATGGATCCCGAAGGGACTGACAGTGGGGGATGCATTTGACTAAAAAAGTCCTGATGAGATGCCTTGGGCTAAAAATGGTCCCCACGCTGCTGTATTTATTCTCTGCATGCCGGATGACTTGCGTGACTTCTCCGCCACCAACTAGGGTTCAAGCCGCAATGTTTTAGTGCACTTTCTGCCTGGAAAACATAAATCTTAGGCTGCAACAATATCTGATTTTTCAGGCATGTGCACATGCCTAATTTTTCTGGCGTCTGGTGCTGCACTGTGGCTGCAAAAACAAAACAAAAAAAAAGGCACATACATGTGTCAATTCCCCTTCGTGATCGTTACCTTGTTGTGGTGAAGGGGCTTGCGTATCACAATGAAGCGATCACCTCTATGAGTGTGTTGGCAATGTTGGCACACCCCAGATGATAAGGTTGTTGCTTCATTGTGAACAGACCAAAAGCGATCGGCTGGATAATTTTTCATAGAAAAAACATTAATTTTCTTTGTGATCATCTAAGGTGATCATTAAAGCCTACTAGGCCAACAATGGGCCCACACTGCAGAATCATTGTTTTCTGGGTCACTTAACTGTCACTGAACTACCTCAGCACGACCATAGGCTTTGAAAAACCGCCATCGCCTGCAATCTCCCAAACGTGCGCACGAGCACAGTCATCACTACACCAAGATTAACGAATAGAGGAATAAAATTTATGCCATGAGTGTGTCAACTATTGACAACTCTTTGCGGTTGTTTGCGGTGCATTAAACGGGGAGTTTTGTCTGTCAGAGTTTGGTCTGTCACTGTGAAGCGGGCGTAACCCTTACACTACCTGATCGATACAACATCATACCTGATCGTATACACTCACTGGATGTTTTAAAGCACGTTATTCCAAACAATTTAGGAATGTTAGGTGATTTATGCCCTTTATGGATTAAAACCCTACTCTGCGTCAACTACGTAATTTTCCATGAGAGTTTTGCCATGGATCCCCCTCCGGCATGCCACAGTCCAGGTGCAAGTCCCCTTGAAACAACTTTTCCATCACTATTGTGGCCAGAAAGAGTCCCTGTGAGTTTTAAAATTCGCCTGCCTATTGAATTCTATGGCGGTTCGCCCGTTCGCGAACATTTGCAGAAATTCGCGTTCGCAGTTCGCGAACGGAAAATTTTATGTTCGCGACATCTCTATCTACAAGGACCCAAATCCTTCCCTATAAGTGACTCTCCCAGTGTTACATCACCTAGGACAGGCATCCTTAAACTGCAGCCCTCCAGCTGTTGCAAAACTACAACTCCCAGCATGCCCGAACAGCCTACAGGTATCAGCCTACAGCAGGGCAATGTGGGAGTTGTAGTTTTACAACAGCTGGAGGGCCACAGTTTGAGGATGCCTGACCTAGGGCATATGAAGCACATAGATAATTACTACCAAAATGCATAACTTTACATTTATCCACATTGAACCTCATTTGCAAAGTTGATGCTCAATCTCTCAGAGTGTTCAAGTCAGCTTGTAGTTTATGGACATCTCCAATAGACTGTACAGTACTACATAGCTTGGTGTCATCTGCAAAAATAGAAATGGTGCTATTAATCCCATCCTCGATATCATTAATAAAATAAATAATAGAGGGTCCAGCACTGAACCTTGGGGTGCACCACTTATAACCCGGGACCATTCTGAATAGGAATCATTGACCACAACTCTCTGGACATGGTCCTTCAGCTAGTTTTCAATACAATTACAAACTATACTTTCTAAGCCTATAGACCTTACTTTACCTATTAAACATCTATGGACACTATCAAAAGCCTTTGCAAAATCCAGAAACTCTACATCCACAGCCGCCCCTTTGTCTAGGCAACTAGTCACTTCCTCATAAAAACAAATCAGGTTAGTCTGACAAACCTATGTTGGTTATCACTTATAATATTATTTACAGTCACATACTCCTGTATATAAGTAATGAAGTATTGAGGCACTCAGGTTAAGGTTTTGCAATTAAAGGATAGCTTTATTTTACATAATCTGCATCATCCATTTTCCCAGTGGTACATATCAATAACAGAATATTTCTGACCGGACGTTTCGGTCACGGTGGCCCTTCATCAGCGGTCACATTATCTGTGAAGCGGGTAAAGGCATTCCTAGGGCACCCTTAATACTTCATTACTTGGATGGTGGCTAAACAGCCCTTGATTGGCACCAGAGACATTTTGATTGAGTGCGGTTCCTCACTTCACTACAGATACTTCTGTATATAGTCCCTTAAGAGTCCTTCAAACATTTTTTCCACAACAGAAGTTATACTAACTGGTCTATAATTACCTGTGAAGGACCTAGATCCTTTTTTAAATATATGGGCACCACATTTGCCTTGCGCCAATCACTTGGCACTGTACCAGTACCTAGATAACCTTTAAAAACTATAAACAGGGGCACAGCAATGACTGAACTGAGCTCTTTTAGCACTCTTGGGTGTAATCTATCTTGGACCATATCTACAGTTAGCCAATTGAGTATATTACTGGATGTACTAACAGCCCCAGCACCACAGATATCAGCTCCTGTCTCTTCTTTTGTATATACTGAGCTAAAAAAAAAACATTATCTTCAGTGACTACCCCCCCCCCCCCCCCCCTTACCATTATTTAGGGAGCCTACCTGCTTGGACCTTGATTTTTTAGCATTTATATATTTAAACATTTTTGGGGGATTTGTTTTGCTCTCTTTTGCCACCTGCTGTTCGTTTTGTATTTTTGCTAATTTTATCTCCTTTTTACAGATTTTAAGCCCTTTGTAATCTCCAAAAGCTACAGCTGACCCCTCAGATTTGTATTTATTAATTGCCTGTTTTACAGTAGCTGTAAGCTAGGGGGTTTAATTGTAGCCGTTTATACTTGTTACCTAAAGGAATACATTATTTTGTGCAATTACTTAATGTGGATTTAAAGCTCTCCCATTTCTCCTTAATATTATTATGTGACAATAGCTGCTCACAGTCTATGCCCTAAAATGCTGCCCTCAACCCAGGGAAATTAGCCTTTTTAAAATTCAGTGTCTTTGCTCTGCCTGACAGAGTTTGCTTCGTATAGTTTAGGGGGAATATAATGATATAGTGGTCACTATTACCTAGTGTTTCTCAAACAGTAACATTTCCAACAAGCTCTGCATCATTACAAATTACCAGATCCAACAGAGCATCGCCCCTCGTGGGAGCTTCTACAAACTGGCCAATAAAGTGGTCCTGCAGCAAGTTGAAGAATTTTCTCCCCTTTGCGGTTGAGGCAGAATCATGACCCCAGTCAATGTCTGGGAAGCTAAAATCTCCCATTATGACCACTGTACCAGCCTGTGCAGCCCTGTGTAGTAGAATTAGAAGAACACTTTTTATTCTCCACTACTTTATTGGGGCTGCCTCCATGTCCATATTTTGTTCCACTAAAGAGTCATTGGGACTCCTGCGGGATCTTTACTGAAGGATGCTGTATGCTTTTTTTTGTTTAACTAGAGGTTATCTAGGAATGTTAGTGGCCTGCATGATGATGCACACGTCCATATATGTGACCTGCCTGTCGATCTGATGCATAGTAACTGTTTTGCTACCATAAAGGACTAGCTATGCATGTTGCTGCATTGCACAGTGATGTACATCAGGACACATTCTCCCTAAAGTTTAAACGCAGGCCAGGATAGACCTGATTTAACTTGCTTCATGACAAATTAATTTGTAACAAAGCCAATTTTGGGGAAAAATTCTGCGAAGCGAGCAAATTCAATTTCTGAAAACTTTGCTCATCTCTACCTGATCTGTTTATTCATTTTATTGTTCACATATTTTTATATGTAAAATTTGGAAAGGGGGATGATTTAAACTTTTAATATTTTAATGTTTATTTATTTATTTTTTTTTTAACTTTTATAATAAAGTTAGAACCTGGGATCTTTTGATCCCTTGTCCTATTCATCCAATTTACGCCATTCCCATTCGCGCATAGCTTAGCAGGGAGCTTATTATGGCCGGCCTGAAAAGCATTTAGGCTGCCATGGTAACCGATCAGAGCCCCATGATTTCACTGCAGGGGCTTCATCCTTCTGCCTTACCTCACAGATGCCGCGATCGGTACCGATCACAGCATCTCAGGGGTTAAATAACAGGGTTTGGCGTGATCGTCTTTCCCTCTCATCGTGGCAGGGTGCCTGCTGTATTATACAGCTGGGACCCGCTGTATATGGAATGGGCTCACTGCAGCAGCCCGCTCCATACATTACCTCAGCCACCATGACGTATAGGTACGACGTGGTGGCTGAAGGGGTTAAAAAAAAGCAGAAAAAGCATTTATAATCAGTGACTTACATCTTCTCTGAATGGAGTAGCTCTCTTCCCTTTCTTCTCTATCTGGTCCAGAACTTCATAACATTTGTCACTGCTATGACTTCCTCTCTACACACTTTTCTGCACAGATGTACCCCACTCCCTGGGTTTGCAGCACATCCTGACACCATACCCCTAAAAATAAGTGTCACATATAGTATCACCTGAAAGAAAGTGACTTACACTGTGCTACTGAATAAAGAATGTTTCACTCTGTTTACCTGCTGAATACTGCTGAAAAATATATCCCACGCTGTGCCTAAGAATTAAAATATGCCCAATAACAAAAACATAGTCCATTCTGTGACAGTGGAGCTTAAAGAAAATGGTTTTGTGAGATGTCTCCCTGGGGCTACTGCTAGAAGAGATAGAAGACGTATTATTAATATTGTTAAGCAAGCAAAGCAGGAAGGGGACGTGGATGTTCTTGTCCATCTAGGGACAAATGACCTGGCTTGCAATGAAGTGTCAGAGGTGAAAAAATCTTTTATCACACTTGGTAATGACGTACAGGATTTTGCATCCACCATTTCATTTTCTGAAGTTCTGCCTGTGCATAATGTTCAGAATGATAGGCAGAGGCGCATAAAGGAGTTCAACATATGGCTTGGTAAATGGTGTCAAGAGCAAGGATTTGGCTTTGTTTCTCATGATAGCTCTACTTGGAATAGAAAGGAACTGTACAAAAAAGATGGTTTGCATCTTTCTCTCAAAGGAACAAATGTACTTAGTGAACAACTCCAAGAATTTGCGAAAGAGTATTTAAACTAGGAAGGGGGGGCAAAAGAGTGAAAATAAAAGAGTCCAATTGCCCCCCGAAACAATGCCAGAACAGGCCAGAAGCACTGAGGTTAAGAAATGATAAGCTCAGAGTCCTGTCTACAAATGCTCGCAGTTTAGGTAAAAAAATCAATGAACTTGGGTCAATAATGGCATCTGAGAATGTAGATTTAGTGGCTGTTACGGAGACATGGTTTAATGAAAGAAATGACTGGGACATAACCATACCAGGGTACTCTTTATACAGAAGAGACAGAGAAGGCAAGAAAGGAGGAGGAGTGGCCCTGTATGTGAAAGATAGCATTAAATCTAACCTAATACAAGTTGGTGAGGCCAACATAGAGTCAGTTTGGGTTACGTTGCAGTTTGCTAACCATGCAGTAACGCGTGTAGGTGTGATATATAGACCACCTGGTCAAGTTAAAGAACTAGATGATCTACTAGTTGAAGAAATAGCTAAAATGACAATGAAAGGAGAAGTTATCATTATGGGAGATTTCAATCTTCCAGATATAAACTGGAAAACCAAAATAGCAAGTTCTACCAGGAGTACAGATATTCTAAATTCCCTACTGGGGTTATCTCTACAACAAGTGGTTGAGGAGCCAACCCGGAGGGAGGCCATTTTGGATTTGGTATTCACAAACGGGGATTCGGTATATGATGTCATTGTAGGCGAAACCTTGGGATCTAGTGATCACCAGTCAGTGTGGTTTAATATAAGAACTGTGAAAGAGTCCCACCACACAAAAACAAAAGTTTTAGATTTTAGAAAAACAGACTTTTCAAAAATGAAATTAGTCATAAATGAGTCCTTATCAGACTGGAACGGATTACATGGAGTCCAGGAGAAATGGGACTACTTAAAAGGTGCATTATTGAAGGCAACAGAAAATTGCATTAGACTCGTCAGTAAAAGCAAAAAAAGGAGGAGACCAATGTGGTACTCAGCAGAAGTGGCCCAAATCATTAAAAATAAAAAGCTAGCATTTTGTAATTATAAAAAAACCCAGAGCAATGAAGATAAGGAAATCTACAAGATTAGGCAGAGAGAGGCCAAGCAAGTTATAAGAACTTCTAAAGCGCAGGCAGAAGAAAAACTAGCTCAGTCTATGAAAAAAGGGGATAAGACATTCTTCAGATATATAAATGAAAAAAGGAAATTAAAACAAGGAATAACTAAATTAAAAACAAAGGACGGAAGGTATGTAGAAGAGAATAAAGGGCTAGCCGACTGCCTTAATGAATACTTCTGTTCAGTTTTTACAAAAGAAAAAGGAGAAGGACCTCCACTAGAAAGAATGACTATTAAATCGTTTGATGCATGTATCTTTACAGAGGAAGATGTTCTAAGTTTGCTGTCTAAGGTGAAGACAGATAAGTCACAGGGGCCTGATGAGATACACCCAAAATTATTAAAAGAGCTTAGTGGTGAGCTGGCAAAACCGTTAACAGATTTATTTAACCAATCATTAGTAACAGGAGTCGTCCCGGAAGATTGGAAATTGGCAAATGTCGTGCCCATTCACAAGAAAGGTAGTAGGGAGGAATCGAGCAACTATAGACCAGTGAGTCTGACATCAATAGTAGGCAAATTAATGGAAACCCTATTAAAGGATAGGATTGTGGAACATCTAAAATCCCATGGATTGCAAGATGAAAAACAACATGGGTTTACTTCAGGGAGATCATGTCAAACAAATCTTATAGATTTTTTTGACTGGGTGAATAAAATAATAGACGGTGGAGGTGCAGTAGACATCGCATATCTAGATTTTAGTAAGGCTTTTGACACTGTCCCACATAGAAGACTTATCAATAAACTGCAGTCATTGAGCATGGACTCCCATATTGTTGAGTGGATTAGGCAGTGGCTGAGTGACAGACAACAGAGGGTTGTAGTCAATGGAGAACATTCAAAACAAGGTAATGTTACCAGTGGGGTTCCACAGGGATCTGTACTGGGACCGATTTTGTTTAATATCTTCATAAGTGATATTGCAAAAGGCCTCGCTGGTAAGGTTTGTCTTTTTGCTGATGACACAAAGATATGTAACAGGGTTGATGTTCCTGGAGGGAAACGCCAAATGGAAAAGGATTTAGGAAAACTAGAAGAATGGTCAGAACTCTGGAAACTGAAATTTAATGTGGATAAGTGCAAGATAATGCACCTGGGGCGTAAAAACCCAAGGGCAGAATATAGAATATTTGACACAGTCCTGACCTCAGTATCTGAGGAAAGGGATTTAGGAGTAATTATTTCAGAAGACTTAAAGGTGGGAAGACAATGTAATAGAGCAGCACGAAATGCCAGCAGAATGCTTGGATGTATAGGGAGAGGTATAAGCAGTAGAAAGAGTGAAGTGCTTATGCCGCTGTACAGAACACTGGTGAGACCTCACTTGGAGTATTGTGCGCAGTACTGGAGGCCATATCTCCAGAAGGATATAGATACTCTAGAGAGAGTTCAGAGAAGAGCTACTAAACTAGTACATGGATTGCAGGATAAAACTTACCAGGAAAGGTTAAAGGACCTTAATATGTATAGCTTGGAAGAAAGAAGAGACAGAGGGGATATGATAGAAACTTTTAAATACATAAAGGGAATCAACTCGGTAAAGGAAGAGAGCATATTTAAAAGAAGAAAAACTACCACAAGAGGACACAGTTTTAAATTAGAGGGGCAAAGGTTTAAAAGTAATATAAGGAAGTATTACTTTACTGAGAGAGTAGTGGATGCATGGAATAGCCTTCCTGCAGAAGTGGTAGCTGCAAATACAGTTAAGGGGTTTAAGCATGCATGGGATAGGCATAAGGCCATCCTTCATATAAGATAGGGCCGGGGGCTATCCATAGTATTCAGGTATATTGGGCAGACTAGATGGGCCAAATGGTTCTTATCTGCCGACACATTCTATGTTTCTATGTCTCTATGAATAAAAATATTTCTCAAACTGTGACCCTGAGTAAAAAAAATAAAGTGCTGTGCCCTGAGAAAAATATGGCCCAGTTTGTGCCCATGAGCAGTGGAGTAGCATGGGGAACAATGGGCAGTTGTCCCGGATGCCAGACTGCCAGAGGCTGCTTAGCAGCCTGATATGACTTTACATTAACTGCACTGATGATGCGAATGCTGTATCATTAGTGCGTCCGAAACATTAGAAAGCTGAAGCACCTGTGATGATGTCATCACAGGATTTGACCTGTATAAGAGTAAAGGAACTGCACTGACAATGGTGTAGTTCCTAGGTTTGGAGGGAACAGCTGCAGGACCTGTGATGACATCATCATAGTTCCTTAACTGCTTGAATATAGAAGAACCTTTGTGTCTAAACTCCCTGCACCCTAAAGACTTTGTCATGTCACAGGGTCAAGTGATTTATACCCTGGACCATGTGACCATTGGCCACATGAGACCTGTGACGTCACCTCTTTTTACCCCCTCTATTCTAGCTTCTGCCAGACTAGAATGGAATGGTTAAAAGGAGGTCCTCCTTCTGCAGTCAGTAATATAGGCTAAACCCTAACCCATAAACCCTAACCCTAAACCCACTAACTCCATTCTATTTTCTACCAGAACTGCAAGAGAAGCTTTTTCTTTCCAACTCCAGCCTCATTGCTCCCGTCCTGCAAGTTTCCAATAAAAGTGAGACATATGGGAACAATACTGCTGCCAGTGGGGGGGGAAGGGTTTTTAGGGGACAATACTGCTGCCAGGGAATCTAACAAATTTGGTCCCCAGCTGTTAGGGACCCAGAAGAGAAGACAGAAGCAGTTTATAATTGTTTTTACCTTCTTCTTTGCTCGGTGCATAGAGCTCAATGAGCACTATGTGGTGAATCAATTGAATCACGTGTCACAGGTTAGGGGGGCACGATTCTTATGCCACTGTGAGTAAAAATGTTTACCACCTGTGCCCATAAATAAAAATATGCTCCATGTGCTTGTGAATAAAAATGTGTCCATTGACAATGTGAGCCAGGAATAATTAACTTGACCCACAATGAGCCCCCTTAATAAAAGTTCTCTATACTGTTCTCCAAAATGGCCCCACTCCCATGCCACTGCTTGTACTTTCACTTATGTCTGTCAGACAGAGCCTCCTTTGCCCTGGCTCTTGTGTAAGCCGGAAGACACCAAGTTGTGGTGCAGGGAGCCCATACACATTGTAACACTATCATTGTATTGAATTAGTTTTAAGATGTGGATAAAACTTAATCCAATAATGTGTGTATCCTGCTGCCGGTGACACATCTTTTAAGATAATAGGTGCTTTGGCAGCCATGGTTCCCTGGGAGCCTTGGGCCCTAGGTCACCATTAACCTATGTGACTTGATGGCCACTAAACAGTGAATGGAACCTTAAGTTTCTGGCAGCAGTCACAAACACATAATCATTGGGAGGGGGGCCCCCGGCTATCTAATATTGGCAGGTCATCAATATCTAATGGTAGAACCCCTTTATTTTGTCTAAGTATATAAAAGGCCTGTAGAAAAAATATGGTGAAAAGTTGCTCTATGTAAAATCCTCTCAAAAGACAGGGGGCACTGCTTCTGTCTAGAGAAAAAAAGTTCAGTCTCCAGAGGTCACAAAACTTCTAAACCATACGAACTGCGAATCTGTGGGATAATCTACCTCAGGACATGGTCAAGGCTTAGATGAATTCTTAGAACAAAATAACCTACATTTGTAGAATTCTTGTTTGAATCCAGTCTGATTGCCACTTCAGTGAAGATTTTTTTTCCATTAAAAGGTAGATTGACTTATACCTTATGAGACTAATTGGACCCCTATGGAATTCTTCCATCCTTTTATCCACAATATCCACTCCACTGGTTGAACTTGATGGACATACTGTATGTCTAATTTCAATTGTATTGGCTATATACAGTAACTAAAATAAAGACCCTTCAGAAATGAAAGCCTTGATGCAGCAGATAGCCTAACTTTACCAATGAAAACACATTTTATACTATTTAACACGATTCACTTTTTCAGTCTCATAATACTTATCAGATCCTGTTATGTAGATTATTAAACTAAGGATTTTGAAGGAGAAGTTCTTCCTTTTCCAAAAGTTTAGATGATGCTTTCCTTAATGACAGTGGAATATGTGCGGCTTCGACTGAGTTGTAAATGTTAAATTGTTAATCATTTTAGTTATGTTACTACCAGCAGTAATTTCCAATTCTGTATTGCAATGTTACTAATGGATGTGTTAAACTGAATGACCTCTTACTGCACCTCATTAACTACCCTCCTGAGTCATATGCCCTTCAATTAATAACGTAAACTGCAGTGCAATCATGAAACCTAATGCACTAATTAGTTCTCAGTAGTAGAGTTTACACACCAGCATGATGTCCCTTCCAGATCTCCCCTATTATCACTTATCTTTTGCAATCAGTTTCTGATTTTAAAACAATATATAATATTAAAGGATAACCATCAAAAACACATAATTCAGACTGTAACTTATTACTACATTTATTAATTCTGCAAAAGATGAGGTAAGATGGCAAAAAAAGAGGATCTTGAGAAAAAAAATCCTGATAAAATGGTTCCCACTATTTTCTGGCTTCCCAGACATTTGTAATTCTTGGTAGACTAATAATTTTATTTCCAACAACCTGTAGATTTGCGCAGGTGATTCACAGTATCAAGGATGTGGATAAGATTTTAACAGATATCATCCAAATGCCAGTTCTGCATGGAAATTTACCTGCGGTGTGATGTTTGAAATCAATTTCCAGGGCCGGCCTTTGGGGTGTGCGGGCTGTGCGGCCGCACAGGGTGCCATAGCAACAGGGGCGCCGGGCGGCCGACAGCTCGCAATGTAATAAGAAGAGAGACGGAAGGAGGAGGGGAGGGGCTGTGGCCACTGCGCCACCAATGAAGATAACTGACCTGTTAATACAAATACAGGAGGCGGGTGCAGGAATCAAATAGCGGCACCCGACCTCTATGACAGGGAGCTGCAAACTGCGGCAGTTGAGTTAACCCTTCAGGTGCGGTACCTGAGGGGTTAACTGTCGCTGATCGCAGCTCCCTGTCACAGAGGTCGGGTGTCGGCTATTTGATTACGGCACCCGCCTCCTGTATTTGTATAAGAAACGTTGGTGGCACAGTGCCCCCCCCCCCCCAACACCCCAGTATAAGAAACATTGTTGGCTCAGTGGGAAGTGCCAATGAGGGTTAAAAAATAATAAAAAAAATTAACTCACCTCCTCCAGTTGATCGCGTAGCTGCCGGTCTCCTGTTCTTTCTTCAGGACCTGTGGTGACGTCACTGAGCTCATCACATGGTCCATTACCATGGTGATGGATCATGTGATGTATCATGTGATGAGCACAGTGATGTCACCACAGGTCCTGAAGAAAGAACAGGAGACGATCAATTGGAGGAGGTGAGTTAATTATTTTTTTATTTTTTAACCCTCATTGGCACTGCCCACTGCACCACCAATGTTTATTATATTGAGGGGGGGCACACTGCACCACCAATGTTTATTATATTGAGGGGGGGCGCACTGCACCACCAATGTTTATTATATTGAGGGGGGGCGCACTGCACCACCAATGTTTATTATATTGCGCCACCAATGTTTATTATATTGGGGGGGCGCACTGCGCCACCAATGTTTATTATACTGGGGTGTTTGGGGGGCACACTGCACCACCAATGTTTATTATACTGGGGGGGGCGCACTGTGCCAATGTTCATTATATTGGGGGGGCGCACTGTGCCAATGTTTATTATATTGGGGGGGCGCACTTCCCCACCAATGTTTATTATACTGGGGTGTTGGGGGTTGTGCCCATGGAGGGAAAAGTAGGGTAAATTAATGATGGCACACCAGGGCCGGTGTAACGTTATACTTCCCTACTTCGTGAGATTTCCCTACACTCGTCACTTCCGGTCGCACCAGACATGACGTGAGGAGGTGTTCAACACCGCGCAGGCGCACAACGACGGGTTAGGAAAATTTCACAGCAGAGTGCGCATGCGCTGGGAGCCTCGTCGGCGGTTAGGGTAGGGAAAAATTATGGGCCAGTGCACAGGTGCGGTGATCGGATGGATGTTCTCAGCTGGACACCAGCCGACACTGCGCATGCGCTGGGAGCCTCACCAGCGGTTAGGGTAAGGAAAAAGCACTGGCCCGTACGTAATTTTTCCCTTCCCTAACCGCTGGTGAGGCTCCCGGTGCATGCGCAGTGTCGGCCGGTGTCCAGCTGAGAACATCCATCCGATCACTGCACCTGCGCACTGGCCCATAGTTTTTCCCTACCCTAACCGCCGGCAAGGCTCCTGGCGCATGCGCACTCTGCTGTGAAATTTCCCTAACCTGTCGTTGTGCACCTGCGCGGTGCTGCACACCTCCTCACGTCATGTCCGGTGCGACCGGAAGTGACAAGGGTAGGGAAATCTCACGAAGTAGGGAAGTATAACATTACACGGGCCTTTGGGGTGTGCGGGCTGGTAACTACTTGGTTGGATAGTCAGCCAGCCTATGCCATGATGCCAGCAACAAGCAGTGTTTTTTTTTTTTTTTTTTTTTTTTGGGGGGGGGGGGGTGCCACAAGGTTAGCTCGCACAGGGCGCCTGAACACCTAAGGCCGGCCCTGTCAATATCTGTTTCAGAAATAGCACAGATTTGTTGTGGATTTTCCCACTGTATTCAATGGTGAAAAAGAAATCCACATTCAAATCCGAGTTTTGCAGAATTTCCTGCAAATTACTTGTGGATCTGTGGCAAAATGTGCAGGTTTGGATGTCCATTTAACATAAAAAAAAGAAAAAGTATACTCACTTACAAGTCCTCTGGTGATGCTTCCCTGGTACCTCACAAAGTTACTGGCCTCCAGGAATGACATATTGACTATGGACAGACATACCATTGGTGCAGTCTGTGCAGCTGTACAGTTTCCCTAAAGTCAAGGGTGGTCCACCTCTGATTTTGAGAGTGGTAAAGTGTGCCCACAAGAATTGAGGGAAGATTTTTTTTTCTTATTTTAAACAAATACCTGTTTGAATCTGTATAGTAAAAAGAGGATTACAGAGGCTCTACTGACAACAGATCACGGGTTGGTGCTCTCTCCAATATGGAAGTACCTATTGGCAAAGTATTGGGTACACTATAGAAATTCACGAGGTGGAGGGCACTCAGATGGCTGGGTATATAGATGGTCAGATTATAAATATGGTATATAACCGTTTTTTTTTAATTAATTGTATATAGAGATTTGCATATAAAATTTGCATATAAAAATACACCACTTAAATCTATCAATCATAGTGATGTCTTGGCCACAAGGTGTAGGATAAATAGATAGGTATACAGTATATATATCCCTATATAGTTGATAGTTAAAATGATAGGTAGGTAAGTATACTGTACAGTCGTGGCCAAAAGTTTTGAGAATTACATAAATATTGGAAATTGGAAAAGTTGCTGCTTAAATTTTTATAATAGCAATTTGCATATACTCCAGAATGTTATGAAGAGTGATCAGATGAATTGCATAGTCCTTCTTTGCCATGAAAATTAACTTAATTCCAAAAAAAACTTTCCACTGCATTTCATTGCTGTCATTAAAGGACCTGCTGAGATCATTTCAGTAATCGTCTTGTTAACTCAGGTGAGAATGTTGACGAGCACAAGGCTGGAGATCATTATGTCAGGCTGATTGGGTTAAAATGGCAGACTTGACATGTTAAAAGGAGGGTGATGCTTGAAATCATTGTTCTTCCATTGTTATCCATGGTGACCTGCAAAGAAACGCGTGCAGCCATCATTGCGTTGCATAAAAATGGCTTCACAGGCAAGGATATTGTGGCTACTAAGATTGCACCTCAATCAACAATTTATAGGATCATCAAGAACTTCAAGGAAAGAGGTTCAATTTTTGTTAAGAAGGCTTCAGGGCGTCCAAGAAAGTCCAGCAAGCGCCAGGATCGTCTCCTAAAGAGGATTCAGCTGCGGGATCGGAGTGCCACCAGCGCAGAGCTTGCTCAGGAATGGCAGCAGGCAGGTGTGAGCGCATCTGCACGCACAGTGAGGCAAAGACTTTTAGAAGATGGCCTGGTGTCAAGAAGGCCAGCAAAGAAGCCACTTCTCTCCAAAAAAAACATCAGGGACAGATTGATCTTCTGCAGAAAGTATGGTGAATGGACTACTGAGGACTGGGGCAAAGTCATATTCTCCGATGAAGCCTCTTTCCGATTGTTTGGGGCATCTGGAAAAAGGCTTGTCCAGAGAAGAAAATGTGAGCGCTACCATCAATCCTGTGTCATGCCAACAGTAAAGCATCCTGAGACCATTCATGTGTGGGGTTGCTTCTCATCCAAGGGTGTGGGCTCACTCACAATTTTGCCCAAAAACACAGCCATGAATAAAGAATGGTACCAAAACACCCTCCAACAGCAACTTATTCCAACAATCCAACAACAGTTTGGTGAAGAACAATGCATTTTCCAGCACGATGGAGCACCGTGCCTATAAGGCAAAAGTGATAACTAAGTGGCTCGGGGACCAAAACATTGACATTTTGGGTCTATGGCCTGGAAACTCCCCAGATCTTAATCCCATTGAGAACTTGTGGTCAATCCTCAAGAGGCGTGTGGACAAACAAAAACCCACAAATTCTGACAAACTCCAAGAAGTGATTATGAAAGAATGGGTTGCTATCAGTCAGGAACTGGCCCAGAAGTTGATTGAGAGCATGCCCAGTCGAATTGCAAAAAGAAGGGCCAACACTGCAAATACTGACTCTTTGCATAAATGTCATGTAATTGTCGATAAAAGCCTTTGAAACGTATGAAGTGCGTGTAATTATATTTCACTACATCACAGAAACAACTGAAACAAAGATCTAAAAGCAGTTTAGCAGCAAACTTTGTGAAAACGAATATTATTTTCATTCTCAAAACTTTTGGCCACGACTGTATATATACCTCTGTATAAAAGATGGTTGACCTACTTGTGCAGGTGATCAGTCTGCATAGAGGTCCTATTTAAAACTTATAGGTGTGCACTATATAAGTAAAAAGACCAAGTGGGATGGTCTGCATAAAATAAGTTAAAATTGCACTGATGTTAGTCCACTTATATCCTGGAAGACAGTCACCTTGGATAAAAGAACAGTCTTACCCCATAAATCTGGGTCTCAGGGAGCTGTTGTAGAAGAATGTCTGTATTAGCGATGATCCGGTCCTGGATGGCGTTGGTGCGCACGTGGTCCTTGGCGTCCTCGGCGTCTCTCTCTGTTGCGGCTTCCTGGGTCTCTGCTGTGTTCCACGCAATGCAGGAAGTGACGTTCTATGCGACCGGAAGGAACAGCCTGTTGTTCCGGTCAGCTGGATGGTTACGTCAGCGGTCTGCGATCTGCTTAATGGATATTAACCTGTAGTTTTTCTTTGTAAAGAATTTTTTTTCAGCTTATTTGGATATCATAAGTCCATGTACTGTCTCTTATCAGACCAAACGCGTTTCGGTGCACTCTTGCACCTTCATCAGTGGTGGACAGTACTACTGATCTCCTTCCTTTTTATAGGGGAGGGATCATTAGGGTATCTAGGCAAAATCGAAACTGTGAAATGGATCCGATTAACATCTTATCAAGCCTATAGAGCATGAAGATTATTTATAATTTTCTTATATCTTAAATAGTAGGATATCTTTAAGACAAAATCAGCAGTAAGATTATAGCAATAAGATTATAATAAAATCGACATTCAGATTCCGGTCAACAGTAAAATCAGCGATAAAAGTATATGGCATTAAGAATATGGCATTATAAATAGTCATAGGGAAATAATCGACATCATAAGGTGAAACAGAATAATCGATATCAAAACGATCGGTAAGATTATAAAAATCGATAAAGAATTCGATAAAAAA
This sequence comes from Bufo bufo, assembly GCF_905171765.1. Taxonomy (NCBI): domain Eukaryota; kingdom Metazoa; phylum Chordata; class Amphibia; order Anura; family Bufonidae; genus Bufo; species Bufo bufo. Next base: position 354,582,242 of record NC_053393.1, read on the forward strand.
TTTGATTAAAAATTCGGTAAGAATGATTTTTTTAAAATAATCGATACAAATATTAGAGGCTTTACAATTGAGTGTATCATATGGAATATAGTGTATATCTTCCTCTTGCTGGTCAAATATATGTATTGATCCCAAGTATGTGTAAATGGGGAAGGGGGGCCCGACGGGGAGAAGCTGTCGAGGTGCTGATAAACAGCCAGACCCGGACTAACATCAGTGCAATTTTAACTTATTTTATGCAGACCACCCCACTTGGTCTTTTTACTTATATAGTGCACACCTATAAGTTTTAAATAGGACCTCTATGCAGACTGATCACCTGCACAAGTAGGTCAACCATCTTTTATACAGAGGTATATATACAGTATACTGTACTTACCTACCTATCATTTTAACTATCAGCTATATAGGGATATATATACTGTATACCTATCTATTTATCCTACACCTTGTAGCCAAGACATCACTACGATTGATAGATTTAAGTGGTGTATTTTTATATGCAAATTTTATATGCAAATCTCTATATACAATTAATTAAAAAAACGGTTATATACCATATTTATAATCTGACCATCTATATACCCAGCCATCTGAGTGCCCTCCACCTCGTGAATTTCTATAGTGTACCTGTTTGAATCTGCCAAAAGAAAATCAGCAACAAAATCCGTGCAATTTGAGGTTGATTTGTTGCTGCAGATTTCCTGCTGATTTGTTGTGTGAACTTATACTAGTTATTCATCAATTGGCAGTTACTTGTTCACATGGGTGACTTACATGCTGGCTAACTTTGAAATTGTATTAAATAGTCATCCAAATACTCTTTGTCTACTATTACATTGCTTTAACTATAAGAAACTATTCAGTGTGAAAAATACTCGATAACGAGCCAAATATGTTTTCATATTCATTGCTTATATTAAAATAAAAAAATAAAAATAATGTAAATACTGTATCTAGTCACATATACTGTATGAATAAATGGAATTGCATTCAGAGCAGTTATTCATATTATCATACCGCTTTAGGCGGAGAATTTATTATACTTGCCGGAATCAATTAAAGACAAATAACTTTTAAATTGAAGGGGTTTGCCATTTTGCATCTTTTTTTTCATTATTATCACTTGTGTAAAATAGGTCAGTGCCTCCCCGTGAGATTCATTACCTAAAGCTTTCTTATGGAATGGTACCGGAGAGGACAAGGCAACTCAGCTTCGCTGCCTTATCAGCACAAAGGGCAAACTCTGGATTTCAGGTCACTGGGGACCTGCCATTAACTGCGTGATAGAATGGGTTTCATTACTTGCTTCATGGAATGAAGGAGGTTTTTCAAAATTATGCAAAAACATCTAAAACTTTGCTAGTTATCATAGTTGTCAGATGGGCAGTTAATGGCTCTGTGGAATATATTTATAATGTTACTGTACTCTTAGGTTGTATTTATAGGATATAGCTGTGATGGCTAACCTCCGGCTTTCCAGCTGTGCTAAAACTACGACTCCCAAGATGTACACTTGCTTGGCTGTTCTCAGAACTCCATAGAAATGAGTGGAGCATGCTGGGAGTTGTAGTTTTATCACAGCTGGAGTGCCGGAGGTCAGCCATCACTGGGATATAGTGTATGAACATGCAGCTGTTTTGAATGTATGGTATAGAATGCTTACATTATGTTATGGTTGTCTTTCTACAAAAATATTTAATCTAACCACCATCATAAGAAGTCTACATACCAATATTTGGTGATCATCTGCAGTTATTTTAAGTCTTGCTAAAACTATATCATATAAGGGTGAACTATCTCATGCTATAAAACATATATCAAGTTAAGGTTTGTTATTTTGTGAGATGTAACAACTACATTTAATTCAATGGGCCATCACAATGTTAATTTAAAGATATATTGATTGCACTGATAAATATTTCCAGGTTATCATAGTTTTAACAGGTTTTGGATTTGCCTCTGATTTTGATGTAGTCTACAGAAAATATGTTTATGGCCACAGCCCAACTGTCTATGATGTCTCTCATTGGAAAATCAATTTAATCCATCTTATTCATTGTATTCTATGGAGATATGTGTCAACAGAGGTATCTTGCATCACAAACAGCAATGTGACCGTGGTTACAATATTCTAGAACACAGTTTTTTTTTATTATTATTACAATGGGAAGGGGGACATTTTAGACATAATACACATAGTGATGTCACAGTACAGCGATAATACACATAGTGATGTCACAGTACAGAGATAATAAACAGTGATGTCACAGTACAGAGATAATACACATAGTGATGTCACAGTACAAAGATAATACACATAGTGATGTCACAGTACAGAGATAATACACATAGTGATGTCACAGACATAGACTACTACCACATAACAGGAATAATTTATACACTACCGATGTAGCAATCCTCATCTTGATTCCTAATGCATTAGCAAACAATGGCAAGAAACTTTTAACTGACTTTTGCAATGGCTTTCACTCAAGTTTAGAACGGCTGTATTTCACAATAAAATGATAATTACTGACTTCACAGTGCAGATATAGTTCACACTGTAACATCTCAGTACAGGGCTAATGCACACAGTGATGTCATATCAGAGGAATGATGTACACATTGATCTTATCTCCGCCTAAGAATAATGCAAACAGAAATGTCACTGTGCAAGGTGCACAAAATAAAGCTGTAAGGCACCAGCTGACATTGGGTTTCCTGGGAATAATGGAAAGTTGTTTCCCCCCCCCCGCCCCCCCTCATTTAGGTTTTATTAAGATTTTCCAACATAACACATTAGAACAATTTCAAAGTCATGTGACATGAACACTTCAGTTATGGTACTTATAAAGTTGTGAAGGGTATATACACTGCTCAAAAAAATAAAGGGAACACAAAAATAACACATCCTAGATCTGAGTTAATTAAATATACTTCTGAAATACTTTGTTCTTTACATAGTTGAATGTGCTGACAACAAAATCACACAAAAATAAAAAAAAATGGAAATAAACTTTTTCATGGAGGTCTGGATTTGGAGTCACACTCAAAATTAAAGTGGAAAAACACACTACAGGCTGATCCAACTTTGATGTACAAGTCAAAATGAGGCTCAGTAGTGTGTGTGGCCTCCACGTGCCTGTATGACCTCCCTACAACGCCTGTGCATGCTCCTGATGAGGTGGCGGATGGTCTTCTGAGGGATCTCCTCCCAGACCTGGACTAAAGCATCTGCCAACTCTTGGACAGTCTGTGGTGCAACGTGATGTTGGTGGATAGAGCGAGACATGATGTCCCAGATGTGCTCAATTGGATTCAGGTCTGGGGAACGGGCGGGCCAGTCCATAGCATCAATGCCTTCGTCTTGCAGGAACTGCTGACACACTCCAGCCACATGAGGTCTAGCATTGTCTTGCATTAGGAGGAACCCAGGGCCAACCGCACCAGCATATGGTCTCACAAGGGGTCTGAGGATCTCATCTCCGTACCTAATAGCAGTCAGGCTACCTCTGGCGAGCACATGGAGGGCTGTGCGGCTCTCCAAAGAAATGCCACCCCACACCATTACTGACCCAATGCCAAACCGGTCATGCTGGAGGATGTTGCAGGCAGCAGAACGTTCTCCATGGCGTCTCCAGACTCTGTCACGTCTGTCACATGTGCTCAGTGTGAACCTGCTTTCATCTGTGAAGAGCACAGGGCGCCAGTGGCGAATTTGCCAATCTTGGTGTTCTCTGGCAAATGCCAAACGTCCTGCACGGTGTTGGGCTGTAAGCACAACCCCCACCTGTGGGCGTCGGGCCCTCATATCACCCTCATGGAGTCTGTTTCTGACCGTTTGAGCAGACACATGCACATTTGTGGCCTGCTGGAGGTCATTTTGCAGGGCTCTGGCAGTGCTCCTCCTGTTTCTCCTTGCACAAAGGCGGAGGTAGCGGTCCTGCTGCTGGGTTGTTGCCCTCCTACGGCCTCCTCCACGTCTCCTGATGTACTGGCCTGTCTCCTGGTAGCGCCTCCATGCTCTGGACACTACGCTGACAGACACAGCAAACCTTCTTGCCACAGCTTGCATTGATGTGCCATCCTTGATAAGCTGCACTACCTGAGCCACTTGTGTGGGTTGTAGACTCCGTCTCATGATACCACTAGAGTGAAAGCACCGCCAGCATTCAAAAGTGACCAAAACATCAGCCAGGAAGCATAGGAACTGAGAAGTGGTCTGTGGTCACCACCTGCAGAACCACTCCTTTATTGGGGGTGTCTTGCTAATTGCCTATCATTTCCACCTGTTGTCTATCCCATTTGCACAACAGCATGTGAAATTTATTGTCACTCAGTGTTGCTTCCTAAGTGGACAGTTTGTTGTGTAAGTGTTCCCTTTATTTTTTTGAGCAGTGTATAACCCGGTATCGAACAATATGAACCACGAAACAACATGGAGTTAAATGCCCTAAGTGGACATGATACTAACAAGAAGAGACATACAAATAAGACGATAGACAATGGGAGAGGGGAAAGGGAAGGAGAGAAATGGAAAGAAGGCTGCAATTGACCATGGGGAGTCTAGACCTGTGCATTCCGAAATGAGTTTGAGGAACGGAATGCTTCCCAGGGGCCCCATGTTTTCACATATCGTGAGGTGTCTAAAGGGCGTAATACTGATGAGATCTTCCAATCTCTCATATAGGGCGATTTCATCAAACCACTCTTCAGGTGAGAGAGGAGAGGTGGATTTCCAATGCCTAGGAATCACCGCTTTCGCCGCTTGCACCATATATTTTAAGAGGGATTTCTTATATGCTGGGACATCCAGGACACAGTCCGAACAGTAGTAAGGCATCTGGGGAATTCTGAATGGGGACACCCGTGATTTCCTTGATTGTTTTATGCACAAAGTTCCAGAAAGGGCGCAAGCCGCTTCAATGCCACCAAACGTGGATCATCGTGCCCTCCTCTGTAAGACATCTCCAACAACGATTCAACACTGTCGGGAACCATTTGTTGAGTAACGCTGGTACTCTATACCATCTAGATACAATTTTATAGCTCGTTTCTTGAGCTTTGGTAGAAATTGTGGATTTATGAGATAGTAGGAAGCATTTGTTCCATTGAGCTGGGGTATAGTGGTTACCCAGATCCCGCTCCCAGGCCTGACAATACAGAGGAAGGCACGAGGAACGCTGGTGTATCAGTAGCCTGTACACGGAGGATATGGCATGTAGGAGCGCTGAGGGAGAGACACACTTCTGCTCAAACTCGGTGAGTTTTCAGGTCAGGGTGTGAGTTTTGTTCAAAGAGAAGTAGAAATGCTGGAGTTGCAGATACTCAAAGGAGTTACGGGCTGATGGGGTCGGGGTCTCAAGTATTTGGGACAGATGTTTCAGTGTGAAGCCTGTGAGAACATGCCAGAACCTGATCAGGCGGGTTCTCGTGCCCTGGAGGAAGGGTCGGGATGAATGTCCTGGAGGAAATCTGGAGTCGTCAGTTACCGGTACCAAAGGGCCTTTGGGGTCAATCAGTGAAGTAGGTTGACCTATGGATGCTAAAATTGCAAGGGTAAGGTGGGTGGTAAAGAACAGTTGCGATGGTGTGGGGCGCGGAGAGCCCACCAGCCATGGAAGGACTGTTACAAAGAACACGGTGAAGAGTCCCGTACAATTTGCATCCAGGATTTGGATGTGTCAGTACGTGCCATGTCCAATAATCGAGCATAAGCAGTAGAGTGGTAATAAAGTCGACAGTCTGGGAGACCCACCCCTCCAGCTTCCTTAGTTTGGGTCATTATTTCCCATTTTAATCGCGGACGACCGGGTGCCCACATAAATTGCGTGAAACATCTACAAAGTTGAGACCAGAATGTGGATGGGACGCGAAGAGGTATGGTCTGTAAGAGGTAGAGTAGTTTTGGTAACAGGGTCATTTTTAAAATACTAATCCTACCAAACCAAGAGAAATCTCGTCTGCGCCAACCATCTAGATCTTTTTGGAACTGTTGGAGGAGAGTTGCGAAGTTTAGCTTGTGGAGCAGTGAGAGATCAGTGGTAATTTTTATTACAAGATACAGTCAGGTCCGTAATCATTGGGACATCAACACAATTGTAACATTTTTGGCTCTATACACCACCACAATGGATTTGAAATGAAACGAACAAGATGTGCTTTAACTGCAGACTGTCAGCTTTAATCTGAAGGTATTTACATCCAAATCAGGTGAACGGTGTAGGAATTACAGTTTGAATATGTGCCTCCCACTTGCTAAGGGACCAAAAGTAATGGGACAATTGGCTTCTCAGCTGTTCCATGGCCAGGTGTGTGTTATTCCCTCATTATCCCAAATACAATGAGCAGATAAAAGGTCCAGAGTTCATTTCAAGTGTGCTATTTGCATTTTGAATCTGTTGCTGTCAACTCTCAAGATGAGATCCAAAGAGCTGTCACTATCAGTGAAGCAAGCCATCATTAGGCTGAAAAAACAAAACAAACCCATCAGAGAGATAGCAAAAACATTAGGCGTGGCCAAAACAACTGTTTGGAACATTCTTAAAAAAAAGGAAAGTACCGGTGAGCTCAGCAACACCAAAAGACCCGGAAGACCACGGAAAACAACTGTGGGGGATGACCGAAGAATTCTTTCCCTGGTGAAGAAAACACCCTTCACAACAGTTCAAGATCAAGAAAACTCTCCAGGAGGTAGGTGTATGTTGTATGTATGTCAAAGTCAACAATCAAGAGAAGACTTCACCAGAGTGAATACAGAGGGTTCACCACAAGATGTAAACCATTGGTGAGCCTCAAAAACAGGAAGGCCAGATTAGAGTTTGCCAAACGATATCTAAAAAAGCCTTCACAGTTCTGGAACGACATCCTATGGACAAATGAGACCAAGATCAACTTGTACCAGAGTGATGGGAAGAGAAGAGTATGGAGAAGGAAAGGAACTGCTAATGATTTTAAGCATACCACCTCATCAGTAAAGCATGGTGGTGGTAGTGTCCTTTCCCGGTTTCAGAATGACAGTGATATGGGCCTCAGTGGCCTGCGCCAGGAAGAGAAGCCCAGGAGACACCGCATTGAAGACCTGGAGCAGAATAGGAGAAAGAGCAGAAGTGCAAAACTTGTAGAATCAAGCTGTGAACCCATCGGGGCCAGGACTTTTGCCACCTGGTAGAGACTTGAGAACTATTTGGATTTCAGTGTCCATGAATGGGGGCTAGTTTTCCCCGCAGAGCTCTTGCCAACATACAGTACAGACCAAAAGTTTGGACACACCTTCTCATTCAAAGAGTTTTCTTTATTTTCATGACTATGAAGGCATCAAAACTATGAATTAACACATGTGGAATTATATACATAACAAACAAGTGTGAAACAACTGAAAATATGTCATATTCTAGGTTCTTCAAAGTAGCCACCTTTTGCTTTTATTACTGCTTTGCACACTCTTGGCATTCTCTTGATGAGCTTCAAGAGGTAGTCCCCTGAAATGGTCTTCCAACAGTCTTGAAGGAGTTCCCAGAGATGCTTAGCACTTGTTGGCCCTTTTGCCTTCACTCTGCGGTCCAGCTCACCCCAAACCATCTCGATTGGGTTCAGGTCCGGTGACTGTGGAGGCCAGGTCATCTGGCGCAGCACTCCATCACTCTCCTTCATGGTCAAATAGCCCTTACTTTCAAAGTTTTCCCAATTTTTCGGCTGACTGACTGACCTTCATTTCTTAAAGTAATGATGGCCACTCGTTTTTCTTTACTTAGCTGCTTTTTTCTTGCCATAATACCAATTCTAACAGTCTATTCAGTAGGACTATCAGCTGTGTATCCACCTGACTTCTCCTCAACGCAACTTATGGTCCCAACCCCATTTATAAGGCAAGAAATCCCACTTATTAAACCTGACAGGGCACACCTGTGAAGTGAAAACCATTTCAGGGGACTACCTCTTGAAGCTCATCAAGAGAATGCCAAGAGTGTGCAAAGCAGTAATCAAAGCAAAAGGTGGCTACTTTGAAGAACCTAGAATATTACATATTTTCAGTTGTCTCACACTTGTTTGTTATGTATATAATTCCACATGTGTTAATTCATAGTTTTGATGCCTTCAGTGTGAATCTACAATTTTCATAGTCATGAAAATAAAGAAAACTCTTTGAATGAGAAGGTGTGTCCAAACTTTTGGTCTGTACTGTACGTCCACTTTTGTTTCCATATTCATAGAATTTACTCCTGTATATTTGTATCATGCGTTTATAGGATGCCTCCAAGAGGTGTTTGGCTTCCATGCACACATTCTGGAGGTCATGAAGAGTTTGCAGGGTAAGTGCTCGTTTGTGGGCAAATTCTAGGGAAGTAACTCTTTGCCGTGCGAGTTTAAGGGAATGGGCTTTCTCCTTCTTTAAACGGGAGCCATGTTTAATGAGAACACCTCGGAGAACACATTTCCAGGCCTCCCACTGGACCGGGAGCGGGGTGGTATCCTCTTTGTGATCTGACAAAAAGTTTGTTATACAGCTTGTAAGGTCAGCAGCACACCCCGTGTCAAGAAGGAGAGTTTCATTCAACCGCCACGTTCATTCCTGTCTGGTAAGAAAGGGGAGATTCAGGGAGCAGTATATGGGGGCATGGTCTGACCAAAAAAATGTTTCCTATTTGTGTGGAATCCAGCCAGGATAAGGCCGGTTGCTGAATAAGAATGTGATCAATACGGCTATAAGAGTCATGAGGGGCAGAGTAAAAGGTGTAATCTTTGTCAGCTGGGTGTTGGAGATGCCTGGGGTCTCATAATTGCAGTTGAAGTAGTGCCCGTTTGACCTTTGTAATAGTGGAGTATGTGAGGGAAGCGCGCCCAGTTGATTTGTCAAGTGTAGGGTCAAGGGTCAGGTTAAGGTCACCACAAAGTATAATAGTCCCCCGGGTCAGGGGTGCGATTTTGTCAATTAGGTCTACTATGAAGGATGCTTGGTTCTGATTGGGGACATACACGTAAAGGAAGGCAAATTCTTGTCACCCCAATAAGTAGTACAAGGACCAGGTATCTTGCTCCCGGATCGACAGTACATCCCAGCACCTGGTGAGGTAAAGACTTGTGGATCGCTATGGCGACTCCTTTGTCTTGTTCACCGAATTGTTTGCAGAAGTGCCAGGTTGTGTAGTGCCGATGGCGTATGCCGGGGTGCTACCCTCCCTAAAGTGCGTTTCCTGAAAACAAACAACATGTACCTTTTGACAATGAAAGTGATGGAGATCCTGGGCCCTCTTTTTAGGAGTATTAACCCCTTAAGGACATAGGACGTACCGGTACGCCCTATTTCCCGAGTCCTTAAGGACACAGGACGTACCGGTACGTCCTGACTTAAAATCTGTATTCCGGCGCCCGAGGGGTTAAACGGAACGGGATTTCGGCTGAAATCCTTCAGCCGGCATCCTGTGACAACGCCAGGGGGGGTCATGTGACCCCCCCGTGTCGGCGATCGCAGCAAACCGCAGGTCAATTCAGACCTGCGGTTTGCTGCGCTTTTTGCAGTTTCTGATCCCCGCGGTCCCTGACCGCGGCGATCAGAAACTTGAGAGTGGCTAAAATCTATATTTTTCACCCCCCCCCTGCACCCCTGCATGATTTGATGCCGGCGGGTGGTGCGGGGGGGGGGTGTCGCATGCGGTGTGGGGGTTGCGGGAGGCGGGCGGTGCGGCAGGCGGGATTGCGATCCCCCGCCCGCCTCCCCATGAACGATCGTTGGCTTCTAGTGGGTATACCAGGGTGCCAGCACATTGCTGGCACCCTGGTATAAACGGCTGACATCTGTGCAGATGTCAGCCGTTTAACCCTTTCCATACCGCGGTCCGTACGGACCGCTGTATGGAAAAAGTTAACTGTCATCGGTCAGGGAGCTCCCTCCCTCTCCATCGGGGGGCTGCTGTGCCTTTGCAGCCCCCCGATGGAGATGGAGAGGGAGAGAGCCCCCAGAGAGCCCCCCTCAGCCCCGTGCTTACCCTTCCCCGTCTGCGAAGTTCTGAGCAGACGGGGAGGGTTCCCATGGCAACAGGACGCCTGCTTAGGCGTCCTGCTGTCCATGGTTCTGAACAGATCTATGCTGAAAGCAAAGATCTGTTCAGTGTAAGTAAAATACAGTACAGAACAATATATATTGTACTGTACTGTATTATACAGACATCAGACCCACTGGATCTTCAAGAACCAAGCGGGTCTGGGTCAAAAAAATGTAAAAAAAAGTGAAAAAAGTTAAGATTAAAAAAAAAAACATTTATCACTGAATAAAAATTAAAAAAATAAAATAAAATAAACTACACATATTAGGTATCGCCGCGTCCGTAACGACCTGATCTATAAAATTGTCATGTTACTTTCCCCGCACGGTGAACGCCATAAAAATAAAAAAATAAAAACTATGAGAAAATTGAAATTTTGCCCACCTTACTTCCCAAAAAAGGTAATAAAAGTGATCAAAAAAGTCGCATGTACGCCAAAATAGTACCAATCAAACCGTCATCTCATCCCGCAAAAAATGAGACCCTACTCAAGATAATCGCCCAAAAGCTAAAAAAACTATGGCTCTTAGACTATGGAAACACTAAAACATGATTTTTTTTTGTTTCAAAAATGAAATCATTGTGTAAAACTTACATAAATAAAAAAAAAGTATACATATTAGGTATCGCCACGTCCGTATCGACTGGCTCTATAAAAATATCACATGACCTAACCCCTCAGATGACCACCGTAAAAAAATAAAAATAAAAACAGTGTAAAAAAAGCCATTTTTTGCCATCTTACATCACAAAAAGTGTAATAGCAAGCGATCAAAAAGTCATATGCACCCCAAAATAGTGCCAATCAAACCGTCATCTCATCCCGCAAAAAATGAGACCCTACTCAAGATAATCGCCCAAAAACTGAAAAAACTATGGCTCTTAGACTATGGAGACACTAAAACATTTTTTTGGTTTTAAAAATGAAGTTATTGTATAAAACTTACATAAATAAAAAAAATGTATACATATTAGGTATCGCCGCGTCCGTGACAACCTGCTCTATAAAATTACCACATGATCTAACCTGTCAGATGAATGTTGTAAATAACAAAAAAAAAACGTGCCAAAAAAGCTATTTCTTGTTACCTTGCTGCACAAAAAGTGTAATATAGAGCAACCAAAAATCATATGTACCCTAAACTAGTACCAACAAAACTGCCACCCTATCCCGTAGTTTCTAAAATGGAGTCACTTTTTTGGAGTTTCCACTCTAGGGGTGCATCAGGGGGGCTTCAAATGGGACATGGTGTCAAAAAAAACAGTCCAGCAAAATCTGCCTTCCAAAAACCGTATGGCATTCCTTTCCTTCTGCGCCCTGCCGTGTGCCCATACAGCTGTTTACGACCACATATGGGGTGTTTCTGTAAACTACAGAATCAGGGCCATAAATAATGAGTTTTGTTTGGCTGTTAACCCTTGCTTTGTAACTGGAAAAAAAATATTAAAATGGAAAATCTGCCAAAAATTTGAAATTTTGAAACTGTGTCTCTATTTTCCATTAAATCTTGTGCAACACCTACAGTAAAGGGTTAACAACGTTTGTAAAATCAGTTTTGAATACCTTGAAGGGTGTAGTTTCTTAGATGGGGTCACTTTTATGTAGTTTCTACTCTAGGGGTGCATCAGGGGGGCTTCAAATGGGACATGGTGTCAAAAAAACAGTCCAGCAAAATCAGCCTTCCAAAAACCAAACGGCGCACCTTTCACTCTGCGCCCCGCTGTGTGCCAGTACAGTAGTTTACGGCCACATATGGGGTGTTTCTGTAAACAGCAGAGTCAGGGCAATAAAGATACCGTCTTGTTTGGCTGTTAACCCTTGCTTTGTTAGTGGAAAAAATGGGTTAAAATTGAAAATTAGGCAAAAAAATGAAATTCTCAAATTTCATCCCCCTTTGCCAATAACTCTTGTGCAACACCTAAAGGGTTAATGACGTATGTAAAATCAGTTTTGAATACCTTGAGGGGTGTAGTTTCTTAGATGGGGTCACTTTTAGGGAGTTTCTCCTATAGGGGTGCATCAGGGGGCTTCAAATGGGACATGGTGTCAAAAAACCAGTCCATAAAAATCAGCCTTCCAAAAACCATACGGCGCACCTTTCACTCTACGCCCCGCTGTGTGGCCGTACAGTAGTTTACGGCCACATATTGGGTGTTTCTGTAAACGGCAGAGTCAGGGCAATAAAGATACAATCTTGTTTGGCTGTTAACCCTTGCTTTGTTAGTGGAAAAAATGGGTTAAAATGAAAAATTTGACAAAAAAATTAAATTCTCAAATTTCCTCCCCATTTGCCAATAACTCTTGTGCAACACCTAAAGGGTTAATAATGTATGCAAAATCAGTTTTGAATACCTTGAGGGGTGTAGTTTCTTAGATGGGGTCATTTTTGGGTGGTTTCTATTATGTAAGCCTCGCAAATCGACTTCAGACATGAACTGGTCCCTAAAAATTGAGTTTTTGTAAATTTCTGAAAAATTTCAAGATTTGCTTCTAAACTTCTAAGCCTTATAACATCCCCAAAAAATAAAATATCATTCCCAAAATAATTCAAACATGAAGTAGACATATGGGGAATGTAAAGTCATCACAATTTTTTGGGGTATTACTATGTATTACAGAAGTAGAGAAACTGAAACTTTGAAATTTGCAAATCTTTCCAAATTTTTGGTAAATTAGGTATTTTTTTGTGCAAAAAAAAATAATTTTTTGGACTTCATTTTACCAGTGTCATGAAGTACAATATGTGACGAAAAAACAATCTCAGAATGGCCTGGATAAGTCAAAGCGTTTTAAAGTTATTAGCACTTAAAGTGACACTGGTCAGATTTCCAAAAAATGGCCTGGTCCTTAAGGTGAAAATGAGCCCGGTCCTTAAGGGGTTAAGACCTTTCGCGTTAAATGATGCAACCTTCAATGATACCATTACTGCAGGGAGAGGAAAAAACACAAGGAAAGAGGGGGAGGACGCCCGACAAAAAACAAAAAGGAGACGATTAAGAGTAAGAAGGATAAAGGGAAAGAGAAAAACAGATGAAGAGATATGAGGTAGTTAGAGTGATCAAGAGGTCTAAAGAGGCTATCACTCGGGACTATATCACCCCAAGGGAGAGTCTCTGGTTATTTTGGCAAAAGTAGCAGCCAGACAGGAGCTGGCCTACCACAGCCCCGGCAGCTACAGATAGAAAATTAAGATCACCAGCTATTTGAGAGCAGGAAAACAGGTAAAGAGGATAGGCAAATATCAAGTAATTAAAGGGGAGAGACTAATGTGCATAGGCATTAGTAGTCCCAGACAGGTATCGCAGGAAGCTCTTCAGGTGACGAGGTGGGATGGGGATCCACATTTTAGGCTGCTTGGTCTTTTCTGTCATCGTCCTTGTGGGGTCAGTGCAGAAGATCTAGAAGTGCCGTCAACAGGTGGTGGACGGGGTCATCCCGGTGACACAGGAGCAGGTGGAAGAAGAGATGGTCAGGTACCCAAATCCACCGGTCCAGCTGTTGTAGAAAGTGGGGAAGATCTGAAGGGTCACGGAGGGTGACAACCTGTTCCTTGGGACCCGCAATTAAAGCAAAAGGGTAACCCCAACGGTAAGGAATGCCGCGATCTTTGAGGAGGTTCAAGAGCGGGCACAGGGCAGCGGTTGTGCCAAGGTGTGACGGGAAAGGTCCTGTAGTAAAGCAAAGGGGGTCCCTTCATAAGACAGAGAGGACATCTGTCGAGCTTTAAGCAAGATCTGTTCCTTTATGGCGTAGAAATTAATTCTGCAAATGACATCCCTTGGTTTCAAGGGGTCAGGGTTGGGGGGTCTCAGAGCTCTGTGAGCCCTGTCGATTTCGATGTTGGAGCTTGGCGGTCGTCCCAGGAGACCATTGAAGATTTTTACGATTGTGGGTAGGAGAACCGCCTGCGTTATTGACTCAGGGAGGCCTCTGATCTGTAGATTATTGCAACGGCTTAGATTTTCAATATCATCTAGATGATGTTGCAAAGCGTGCAGTTGTGCATCATGGGACTGTAGTTTGTCTTTCAAGGTTTGAACAGCTACGGACAAGGAGGCATGGTCCTGTTTAACTGAGTCCACCTTTGTATCGAGTAGGGCCATCTCAGAGCGTACTTGAGTAAACTCTCTTTTACATTCTTGTAAGATGTTGGAGGCAAAGCTGGAGAGATCCGCCTTGGAAGGTAGCGAGCATATCAGTTTGCGTAAGTCTGCCATAGTCGGTGGCCGAGAGTCCTCACCAAACAGAGGGGCAGTGGATGGAAGCCTCTGAAAGGACTGTGGAGATCCCTGGAGGGCTGCAGTTGCATAGGCGGCTGGGGTCTGTGGGTCTGGTGAAGCGATGCCACACTGGCGTGGATGGGATCTGTCCCACGAGGAGCCCATGGACCAGTGCGGGGATGCCGCCAGGGATGGCCCAGGGGAGTGGGAAGGGGGGGAGGGGGGCAGAGGGGCTCCTGTGACAGGTGTAGAGGAGAGGCCGTGTTCTGTGGTTGACTCCGGAGCTGATCTCGGCAAGTGAGGTCTCCATGTGATAAGGGGTGCTCACAGGAGGGCCCCACCTGACTATCTGGAGCGCATAACCAGGGGGGTCTGGTGGGTGTCCCTGCCACTGAATAAAATTATGCTGCAGGTGGTCTGAGGGCTTTGGGTCCCAGAATGGCAGGGTGAGAGAGAGCGGCTGAGGAGACCTCTGTGGTAGGGGAGGATCCCCTGGACTGACTTGCATCGCTGAAGGACGTGGGGACAGCGCAACGGCTGTCAGGGATTACCGCTGGTAAGGAAATACAGGCTCAGAACGCAGCCCAGGGATGGCATCTTCCGGGCTCCGGAGCTGCTGGCCTTGATCCGGAGAGGTGCACAAGGTCGGTACAGATGCAGACCGGGGCACTGCAAACGGGCACGTGTCAGGTCCGGCGGCGCCATTTTGCAGGTGCTTGGTGCGCTCATTCATATCGGGACCCGATGCATGGTGCTGTTTGGCAAAGAGCCTTGGTAAGTCCACTTGGGAGGATGCCAGGGGAGCCACGGAGCGGGCTCTGCCCTTTTTCGATATTTTGCCCATCGGTGGTGGATGGCTGTGGAGGAGCTCGCGCCATGAGCGTCTTCACTCCTGCATGGCTGGCCACGCCCCCCCTTGTTTTAGTTTTTTATGGTAAAGGGATAATGGATAGTGTTGAAGGGAGCAAAGCATTTGAAACGGAATTCAGTCCAAAGTTTAGCAAAACTTTGATTCACAACAAAGCTGAATTTCCTTGCGCTTTGTCGTGACGAATCAGGTTTTTCTAAAATGGCAGCTGCATCTGTTAAAAAGTGAAAGAAAGATCACCCATATTGCCGTGCAGCCAGCCAATCCACCAGTATCCATCCCCTGTGATGTCACAGCCCTATAAAACTCTGATCCTGCATGGTCTCCGGCATTTCAATGTGAGCTGATCATAGGGAAAGACGTGACAAGCGCTCATGTGCTAGGGACAGTGTTGCTGCAATAATCCCGCGGCCATGTTTCATCCATCCACCATGTTCTGCCATCTTGTCTCAACCCTAATAATTTGAACCCCTTAAAGCAGAACACCCTGCATGTACGGCGGGGGATGCATTGGTGCGCACCCGATCACTGCAGGGGTCCGGCAGTCCTTGGTAGCCGGGCCCCTGCTGTTTACAGCGATGCCGGTGGATTAACCCCTTCTATGCCGCGGTCCGCGCTGACCGCAACATAGAAGTGGTTTGCGGCGGGTGAAGGAGCGCATCAAGTTCCTGGGCTGCTGTGGCGGGGACCCTCTGTGTGACAAGGCAGCCTGATGCCGTGCAAAGGCTGCCCAATGCCCTGCACGGCATCGGGACCTGCCTTCTATGGGTGCCGAGTAGAGATGTCGCGAACATAAAATTTTCTGTTCGCGAACGGCGAACGCAAATTTTTGCAAATGTTCGCGAACGGGCGAACCGGACGAACCGCCATAGACTTCAATAGGCAGGCGAATTTTAAAACCCACAGGG